>NC_072447.2:92586590-92889621 GCF_028878055.3 Symphalangus syndactylus
CTAATCTATATTCCTGAAGAACGTCCAGTATGACGTTACCTGACCCATAATAAATGATCAGAATCTCAGTTTGGCCTTACTAGCACTCTTTCTAACATCACTCAAATGAATCGATATCAAAATGTAAGCCATAGATTATTGAATAAGTTATGCTAGGGTATATTGACAGCCATTTCAGGCAAAAAAGTCATTATCTCTGCTTTATATTTTAAATGTATAAAAGACAAAATAATAAAGTTACTGGAAACACATATACACTCACAGACATGTCACTTTATATAATCTGAGTGTAGAACATTTTGAATTTAATGCCAAAGTCAAAACAAAGAGATTGATAGATCTGATGTCAAAAAAGGTAGTCAGTAGTTGCACAAATACAAAAGGCAATTTAGAGTGATTCTAACATCTGTGGCATGTATAACGAAGACCTAATAATTTTAGTATACATAGAGTTTTTACAAATTAATTTAAAAAATAAAATTTTATTACCCAAATAGAAAAACGTAGAAAGTATATGACTGGGGAAACAAGAAAAGACAAATGAGTGGCTAAAAGAACAAAACATTTCAATCCTCACGGTAATAAGAGAAATGTAAATTGTAACAAATTTATAAAATAATTTTTTTCTAAAATTTAAAAATATTTTAAAATTTTTTATTCTCAGTGTCAAAATGAGAGTTTTGTTATCTCTACACATTACTGATAACACTGTAAAATATTTGGGCATGTACAAAAAATAATAAATTTCTGGAACTAGATATGGAGGATTAAAAGTTACACACATTTTTAAATAATGCTACAATGAACATGAGAGTACAGATATCTCTTTGACATACTGATTTCATTTTTTAAAATATATACCTAGAAGTGGGTTGCTAGATTATATAGCGATTGTAGTTTTAATTTTTTGAGAAACTTTCATACTATTTTCAGTCATGGCTGTACTAATTTACATTTCTATCAACAATGTATAAGCGTTCCCATTTCTCCACATCTTTACTAACATATCTTTCTTTTTAAAAAAAATCTAATATCCATTCTAACAGGTGAGGTGACATTTCATAGTGGTTTTGATTTGTATTTCCCTGGTGATTAATGATGTTGAGCACCTTGGGCATTTGTGTCTTATTGGAAAAATATGTATTCAAGTTCTTGGCACATTTTAAAACTGAGCTTTTGTTTCTTGCTATTAAGTTGTGTGAGTTCCTTATATATTTTGGATAGTAATCCCTTTTCAGATCTCATGTTAATTACAGCATTATTTTCAATAGCCAAGATACAGAAACAAGTGTCCGTCAGTGGATGAATGGATAAAATATATAGAGTATTTCCATGAACGGAATACACTATTATTAATTTTTAAAAATAAATATGTGCTAATAGTTGAAACCGCATGGATAAACCTAGAAGACGGTATGCTGAGTGAAAGAAGCCAGACACAGAAAGAAAAAGACTGCGTCTTATATATATGTGAAATCTAAAATAAAACTCACAGAGACTTGAATAGCATTTGCCAGGAACAGGGCTGGGGAGGGAAAAGGGAAAAATGGGGAAATATTGGCCAAAGGGTACAAAGTTTCAGTTAGGCAAGATAAGTTCTGAAAATCAAATATAGAGAACGGTGACTACAGTTAACAATAATGTATTATATACTTGAAATTTGCTAAAACGGTATATGGGTGTATGTTGAATGTCCTCACAATTAAAAAAAAAAGAAAATGGTAACTTTGAGGTTACAAATATGTTAATTGGTCTGATTGTGATTATTTTAGTGTATACATATATCAAAACATCAAGTTGTACATGTTAAATACATGAAATTCCTATTTGTAAATTATATCTCAATAAAGCTGAAAACAAAAAAATAAACACATAAAAGTTATACACATTTTAAACAAGTACTTTCTAGAGGAATATCATTCTCTTTTCTGCACAATATTTTTAGTTTACATTCCCCAGAAGCAGACTTAGAAACAAGATACAAAACGTAAGTAATTTATTTGGATGCTGATCTCAGGAAGCGTACGTAGAAAAGAGAACTGAGACAGAGAGGATACAGCAGTAAATACAACATGTTCTTTATTAAGCAACTTATTACTACAAGCAATTGGAGCTTAATTCCTCTGGAGAACTCTGAGGACCAGTATAGAACGTGTCCCTCAGAGTTTATCTCACTCAAGAGAGAGAGGGGCTGCTTCGTATTTATATGGGAGGGACAATTCATTTCGCAATGAGATGCAAATGCTATTAGTTGGAAGTCAAGCTAGAGTGTATTGAAATGGTAAGACTCGAAAACGTGTAATGGGAACTGTTATGCCACCTTATATATAATTTCGCCCCCTACAAGCACACACACTCATACACACACATTATCTCACTCCTTCATTTATTTCTTCTTTAACATCTTATTACTACAAATTTTACTTTTTTTTTTTTTTTTTTTTGAGACGGAGTCTCGCTCTGTCTCCCAGGCTGGAGTGCAGTGGCGCAGTCTCGGCTCACTGCAAGCTCCGCCCCCCGGGTTCACGCCATTCTCCTGCCTCAGCCTCTCCGAGTAGCTGGGACTACAGGCACCTGCCACCACGCCCGGCTAATTTTTTTTGTAGTTTTAGTAGAGACGGGGTTTCACCGTGGTCTCGATCTCCTGACCTCATGATCCGCCCGCCTCGGCCTCCCAAAGTGCTGGGATTACAAGCGTGAGCCACCGCGCCCGGCCGAAATTTTACTTATTTTTAAACTTACTGTTTATACATTCTCTCTAAAGTACCAGCTATATTAGAGAAAATAGATTGCCCAATTTTTCTCTGCTATTTTTCCAGTGTTTGATCTGACTTCCACTTATCACAAAAAATTAGTGAGAACTTTAACCCTGGTATATTTTAGTGAAAAACCCCTGGTGTTATACCTCAGGCTTAGAAGCCCTTCGGTGGGAAGGGTAAACTATATTAACTCTGAGGCTGCAGTTAAAGGGCTTCTTATAAAGTTAAGGAACTTTAAATTTAGTGTAGTATAGTGGTTGAATGTTCTGGCTCTGAAGCTAAATTGGACTACAGTCAAATTCCAATTCTCCTACTTAATGGTTAAGTGACTTGAATCTCTATGTTTTTTTCATAATACCAGGAAACATAGAGTGACTTGATCTCTATGTTTTTTTCATAATACCAGGAAACAATAATCATGCTTTTTTATGCAGTTTTTTAACAAGGAAGACTGTATTTAACACCATGTTTACTGAGACAAATGGAATAGAATGTTTATTACTTGGATGATAAAATCAATATACCACTATTTACTCAGTATTCTGATTCAACTTTTCCTGAGTAAATTTTCCCTCATAATTATCTCAGTTACTTTGTTTACTTGGAGCAGGGGTCATTGTAAACTTTGTCTGCAAAAGGCCAGAAAGTAAATATCTTAGGCATTGTAGGCAGTAAGGTCTCTCTCACAACTACTCAACTCTGCTGTTGGAGGGTGAAGCCAGCCATAGACAATATGTACAGGAATAGGTGTGATGGTGGCCCATTCAAAATTAAAATATCAAAATAGGTGGTAGGCCAGATTTGGGCTATAGCTATTACTTTACTGACCCCTGGCATAGAGCATGTAGCCTAATGTTAAAATTGAAGATAAAATTATGCCAAATATTTTTTTCAGAAGTATTCCTTTATGTAAGCATACTATATAATTAAAAAAAGCTCTTAGATGTTTGAAAATGAGTTTTTCCTTAATATTTCACCTACTAAATAAATAAAACAAAATCATGATATTATAACTTGTAAATTTTCACTTTATGCTAAAAAATGTATCTGATATTTTTAGGGTTGTTTCAAATAAATTCATGTAAAATATTACCAGATAAATAACTTTGAAAATGAATTGAATTCAAAGTAAAGGACAGGAAACACATCAACTAAGAAATATGCTGCACCATAACAGATGTTGTTTCACTTGAATCTATGCAATGAAAACCAAAGTTGAAGAACATCTGGAAAATTTCCCAAAATCTATATTTAGAAAAGCCAACAGTCTCTGTTCTTGATCCTTGAATCATTTCTAAATTATCACATCTTCCTTTATAATTTAAAAAATCTTTTAAGTGCCTCACTTAAGATGTGAAAAAAATACATATTTAACCACAGAATGAGAATATATAGAGGAAAAGCTTAGCCTCATGTAAGAGTTTTGAAGGGCTCAAAAAAGGCCTGTCTGCCTGAAAGTTCATTTATTCATACTATACTAAAAGTTTGATATCAGAATCATTACTTTTAAAGGAATATTCTGTGTTAATAGACAAATACCCTGAGAAGAGCTCTGTTTTTTAATCAAAGTTATACTTTAGCATTAGTATACTATCTCCTTTTTAAATAACAACTGGCTAAGAAAAGCACAAATACAATTGAAGTTAATGAAGGAAATGTGGTTAGAATGCAGAGAACGCACCACTGCATTCCTGTTTTCCTCTTTTGTTCCTGGTAGTAGAGCTTATAACTCACTCCACCCTCAGACCTATCATTTTTGTTATAGCAAAAGTTTTCAGCAGCATCTCCTGGGAATATTGCTAAAAGGTAGCTGCTTGGGTCCTACTTTAGATATACTGAAATTAGAGGAGTGGGTTTCAGGAATATGCATTTTTAAAAGCAACACAGATGATTCTGATACACAGTCAGAGTTAAGGACGACTGTTCTAAGACCTTCCCTGAGCATATTTTTCTACTTGGAGGACATTTCCTTATCCTATAGATAAAGACAATTATTAAGAGCAGAAAAAATTGAGTA
The DNA here is from genome assembly GCF_028878055.3 of Symphalangus syndactylus. NCBI lineage: Eukaryota > Metazoa > Chordata > Mammalia > Primates > Hylobatidae > Symphalangus > Symphalangus syndactylus. Next base: position 92,591,367 of record NC_072447.2, read on the forward strand.
AACTCATATCAGACGTAGGCACTCACTTTACCTTAACATTGGTTGGCATTTTAAACATTCCAGTCCAATAAATAAAGTCCACCACCCTGTGTATACTTTTCTACTCAGGAGTAATTCTTCCAGGGTAATTTTTTGTTAACATATTAAAATTAAATATGGAAATACACATGAATATTAAGATGCATAATATCCACTTCAGAATCTTAGCAAAATTTAGTTCAGGCTCAGATTTTGGCCAATTGATTTCTTGGAAATATCATCAATCCTATGTATGTCCTCAATTTTTTGGACTGGACCACATGCTTCCATAGCCATTGGAGCTTGACAGCTAAGGCTTTTGCTGCTTACAGACTAGTGAAAATCCTGGATAAGTGAAGGATGAAAAATCCATAGTAATCAGAACTTTTTCGCTTCTAAGTGATAGATCTGGTTATGCAATGGTAAAGTTCAGGAATATCTGGGTTCAGAAAATACTAGACTCAAGTTCTCAAACAATGTAATGAAGAATTTATCTCTCCAGCTCAAGGCTGTCCTGTTCCCTGTGCTAGTTTCACTCTCAAGCAGACTATTTCCACAGAAAAACGTGGCTCCCGGAATCTCCAAACTTAAATTGTACTAGCTCAGGAGACCCCATGAAAAGATAATTTTCTCTTCCCAGTAATTCAAGTAGACATTACATAATTTGTTCTGATTGCATGAACTTGAAATCATATGCTTATCCCTGTTCCAATCATTGTGCCAGAAAGGTGAAATATGTATATTGCCTGGATCTATTTCTTGTGATACATTTCAATCTAGAGAGGTAAGACTAGCCCCACCAAACCAAAAAAATGAAATCAACAATAATGCCTAATGTTAAATTGGCACTATGTGCTAAACACGCTTCTACATGCTTTATAGATATTAACTAATTTAATCCTTATTACAACCCTACGGAGGGTGAGAAAATATTATTATTTTATGGAGGAGAAAACCGATAAACAGAGTAGTTAAGTGACTCACCTACAGTTACATAGTTGTGAAGTAGTAAAGCAAGGATTTGAACCCAGGTAGTGTCGAAACAAAATTAACACTTAACTAATACACTATATAAAAGAGACAGATGAATGGCCATGGAAACATTAGCCTGCTGTTAACAAAATGGGACAATGTAAGGTGGATAAGAATAAATTATGTCCACTATGTGGGACAGTCAGAAAAGAGCATTAATATTATTGAGTCAGTGGCAACGATAAAGCAAAATTTTTCTATTAGGTTGCCAGGAAATATTTTAGTTCACAAAAGATTCCTGTATCTGCTTTTGATATTCATACTTTCTGGTGCAGTTTAATTGTTTCCTGAAGTCAATATCTTTACAATTCGATTTTAAAGAAGTTTTATTTAATATTATTTTACAGCAAACATTCACACCGCACACACATACAATATTTCATTTCAACCAAGAGGAACTCTTTCTCTCTCCTTCACTGCAAAGAATTGCAGGATAATTCCAAAGAGCTTTTGTTGGAACGAAGGAGTTCATGGACAATTGCCTTCCTGGAACCAATGTCCATTCGAATCTATTTATTAAGTTTTTAATTAACAGCTATTGTTTTATCACAGGTGTGTATGTTTATCTCAAGGATGCTTTCCCTATGAAGGAATGGCGCCAAGATAGTTAAATTGGAAAATAATCCCATACAAATTTTTTTTCTAATAATTATCAGTCAGAAACAGGAAATTCAGCAACAGATTTATTATTTTAGAAAACAAAGACACTGAATGAGAATTTTAGCATGGCTTCCTGAATACTTTCTACCATCACACTTCCCACCCCAACACACATACAGAAATACACTAACTCTTTTTATTTATGTTTCTTTATTTATTTTTACTTTGATATGTAGTTCATGGCACTTTCCTCTCAGTTCTACAAAGGAAAATATCTTTGGCATACAGACATGTATTTGGCATTTTAAAAGTCTCCAATCCAAACAGCTGGCAAACAGAATGTGAGAGGGAAACAGTCTCCTTTCAATCTTGGCAGAAACTTACATATTTAGAATCTGGAAAATGCCAGTTGCCTAACAGTACTATCATGTCCCAACAGAAAGTGGGGAAAATGCTGTATTTAACTTGGAACAGAGAGGGAAATTATACCTAAATTAATCACTTAAGTTTCAGTGTTTTCAGTTTCAATGTTTCCATTCTTTAAAAAGAAAAAAAAAGACACTTCGACTTTTTAAAGTCTAAGCAATTCAACTTTCGAATCTGCAACCCTTCTACAAGAGTGGGACCATCAGCAACTTTGTGCCTACAAAACCAATTTTTGTGTAGTTCTCAGTACTCATTGAGAAGGAAGTACAGCTCCTTAAGTAGTTCAATGCTCTCTCATTTTCTCTTGTATTCTGAAGTATACTGCAAGCATTTTAACTTAAAGACTATTTTGTCTATATTTATGTTCCTGAGCAAAACATAAAACTTAGGAAAATATGGCTACTCAATGAATACTTGAATGAATCAAATAATAAAAAAATTGAAAGAAAGTTATGTAATCTAAATGGCTTCCAAAGATTCATACAATTGTTATGGAATAATGAGAGAAATGATGTTATTGTGGCAAAAGCTCAAGTTTCTCTTTGTTTTCAAATGGCATAGACTTTTCTTTGCAATGGTTTGAATTTCCAAATTTCTCCTAATTTAAATAGGGTATTTTATTTTGTTCACCAGCTACCTATTTAGAGATATAAATACAAGAGCTGGAGAAGGACACTTACTACCATGCCCTAAAAATTTCAGAGAGGGGAGAGGACTTCTGCTTAATTCCACAAGAGAGATTAGTACCATAGTGAAAACTTTCATTCTTCTCTCTTCCTGACTTACTCCTCCCTATGGCAAGAGAAGAAGCTTTAGCAACCTGGGACAGAGATACATATTGGATCATACCATTCAAAAAACAGGATCTATATTTGATATGGTTTGGTTGTGTCTCCACCTGAATCTCACCTTGAACTGTAGCTCCCATAATCCCCATGTGTCATGAGAGTTACCCAGTGGGAAGTAATTGAATCATGGGGGTGGATTTTTCCTGCGCTGTTCTAGTGATAATGAATAGGTCTCATGAGATCCCATAGTTTTATAAAGGGCAGTTCACCTGAACATGCTTTCTTGCCTGCCACCATGTAAGACATGCCTTTGCTCCTTCTTCATCTTCTGCTGTGATTGTGAGGCTCTCTAGCCATGTGAAACTGTGAGTCCATTAAATCTCTCTTTTTTAGATAAATTACCCACTCTCAGGTATTTATTCATAGCAATATGAAAATGGTCTAATACAGTAAATTGGTACTGATAGAGTAGGGTACTGCTATTAAGATACCTAAAAATGTGGAAACAACTTTGGAACTGGGTAACAAGCAGAGGTTGGAAAACTCAGGAAGGCACAGAACAATATAGGAAAACGTGGGAAAGTTTGGAACTTCCTAGTGACTTGGAGGGCTCAGAAGACAGGAAGATATGGGAGAGTTTGGTACTTCCTAGACAGTTGTTGAATGGCTTTGACCAAAATGCTGACAGTGATATGGACAATAAAGTCCAGTCCGAGGTGATTCAGATGGAGATGAGGACCTTGTTGAGAACTAGAGCAGAAGTGACTCTTGTTAGCTTTAGCAGAGAGACTGGTGGCATTTTGTTCCTGCCCTAGAGATCTGTGAAACTTTGAGAGAGAAGATTTAAGGCAGAAATTTCTAAGTGGCAAAGCATTCAACAGGAAGCACAGCACAAAAGTTTGGAAGATTTGCAACCTGACCATACGATAGAAAAGAAAAACTCATTTCCTGGGGAGAAATTGAAGCCGGCTACAGAAATTTGCATAAGTAACCAGGAGCCGAATGTTAATCACCATGACAATGGGGAAAATGTATCCAGGGCACGCCAGAGAACTTAGCAACAGCCCCTCTCATTACAGTCCCCCAGGCCTAGGAGGGAAAAATGGTTTCCTAAGCCAGATTCAGGGTCCCCCTGCTGTATGCAGCCTAGGGACTTATTGCCCTGAATCCCAGCTGCTACAACCATGGCTAAAAGTTGCCAAGATACACCTCAGGCTGTGGTTTCAGAGAATGCAAGCCCAAGCTTTGGCATCTTCCATGTGGTGTTGAGCCTGCACATGCACAGAAATCAAGAATTGAGGTTTGGGAACCTCTGCTTAGATTTCAGAGGATGTATGGAAGTGCCTGGATGTCCAGGCAAAAGTCTGCTGCAGGGGTGAAGCTCTCATGGAGAACCTCTGCTAGGGCAGTGCAGAAGGGAAATGTGGAGTTGAAGCCCCCACATAGAGTCCCCACTGGGGCACCTCTTAATGGAGCTGTGAAAAGAGAACCACTGTCCTCCAGACCTCAGAATGGTATATACACCAACAGCTTGCACCATGCACCTTGAAAAGCTGCACTCAATGCCAGCCAGTGAAAGCAGCTGGTATGAGGGGTATACCCTGCAAAGCCACAGGTGCAGAGCTGCCCAAGGCCATAGGAGCCCATCTCTTGCATCAGTGTGACCTAGATGTGAGACATGGAGTCAAAGGATATCATTTTGGAACTTTAAGGTTTAATGAATGCCCTATTGGATTTTGGACTTGCTTGGAGCCTGTAGCCCCTTTGTTTTGGCCAATTTCTCCCATTTCAAACCGATGTATTTACCCAATGTCTGCAATTTAACCCCCATTGTATCTAGGAAGTAAATAACTTGCTGTTGATTTTACAGGCTCATAGGCTGAAGGGACTTGCCTTGTCTCAGATGAGACTTTGGACTATGGACTTTAGAGTTAATGATGAAATGAATTAAGACTTTGGGGGACTGTTGGGAAGCCATGATCATATTTTAAAATGTTAGGACATGAGATTTGGGAGGGATGAGGGGCAAATGATATGGTTTGGCTGTGTCTCCACCCGAATCTCATCTTCTATTGTAGCTCCCATAATCCCATGTGTCATGGGAGGGACCTGGTGGGGGATAATTGAATTGTGGGATTGGGTTTTTCCCATGCTGTTCTCATGACAGTGAATAAGTCTCATGAGATCTGATGGTGTTATAAAGGGCAGTTCCCCTGCACATGCTCTCTTGCCTGCCACCATGTAAGACATGCCTTTGCTTCTCCTTCATCTTCCACTATGATTATGAGGCCTCCCCAGCCATGTGGATCTGTGAGTCCATTAAACCTCTTTTTCTTTATAAATTACGGAGTCTTGGGTATTTCTTCATAGCAGCATGAAAATGGATTAATACAATATTGAAAAGTCAATGTATTCTGTTATTGGGTGATTGGGGTTTGTCAGGTGGGTAATGATCTTTCATGCAACTGCTTCGCATATGCTTTGTAGGTGGTTGTGAGAACACTGGGTCTCAGGCCTAAAGACATTCTCTAACACTCTTTTTCCAGAATAATAAAAGTGATAGGTTGATCCTCTTCTGGCTCCATCTGTCCTGTCTCAATTGGCTAGAATTCAGGAGGTTGCTCACGGAAGTGATTGGTAACACAAACTTACAATAGTACCAAGAATAATTAACTTTAAGGCTTAGAAACTACTTTGGGGTCATGACTGACAATTTATTACTTTCTAATTAATTAGATATTTGTGGTTGAGGATTTTCTAACCAAAAATATTAAAAATATTTTAATGATAATTTATTTTTTATTCTTTCAGGATTCAAAAGGCATTTCAGATGATGTCAGTGAAAATGGCAGAGTAAAACTTCCCAAAATTCTCTCTTCCATAAAAGCACTGAGAAAATAAATTAAAATTTCAGAATTAACACTTTGAGAACACCACACATAAACCAAGGACTTGCAAAATTTTGGGAAGCATTTATTCAAGAAAATAAAAAAGTTAATCTCAGTAAGAACAGCAGCCTATGTGGTCTTTGAATTTGCCCTGTTTTCTTTGTTCTCTCTCCAGCTCCATGATGACAATGAAAACCAATAGCTAACAGTCATGCTAAAAAAGCAGCATCCTGGCAGCCACTGGAGGGGACAGAACAGGTTTGGAGTTACACCAAAGCCTCATTCCTGGAGAATTATTATTCGACTTATCTGGTGGCCCACAGGAAGGCAGTCTTCCAAAGCTATCTTTATCTGAGTTAGATAACCCACTTCAAAGTAGATTTATTCTCATCAACAAGTTGTGATGACCAAGGAATCAACTGGAAAAAAAATATAAACTGATAGCAATATAAAAAACATGTATCCATTCTTCTTTCTTTAAATTATTAGCCTTTTAAACATATCGTGTGTACATAGTAGTTGTGTATATTTAAGAGGTACATGTGATATTTCAATACAGGCATTCAATGTGTAATAATCGCATCATGGAAAATGGAATATCCATCCCCTCAAGCATGTATCCTTTGTGTTACAAAATCAATCAAATTAAACACTTTTAGTTATTTTTAAATGTAGCATTAAAGTATTATTGACTATAGTCACCCTGTTGTGCTATCAAATACTGGAACTAATTCAGTCATTCTATTTTTTTTTTTTTTTCATAAACATTAACCATCTCCAACTCCTCCCCACCCCCAACACTACCCTTTTCAGCCTCTGGTAACCATCCTTCTACTCTATCTCCAAGAATTCAACTATTTTGATGTTTAGAGCTCACAAATAAGTGAGAATATGCGATGTTTGTTTTTCTCCGCCTGTTTTATTTCACTTGACAAAATGATCGCCAGTTCCATCCATGTTGTTGCAAATGACTGAATCTCATTCTTTTTGAATGAATAGTACTCCATTGTGTATAAGTACATTTTCTTCATCCATTCGTCTGTTAATGGACATTTAGATTGCTTCCAAATCTTGGTATTTGTGAACACAGCTGCAAGAAACATGGGAGAGCAGATATCTCTTTGACATACTTATTTCCTTTCTTTTAGGTGTATATCCAGCAGCGAGATTGCTAGATCAGATAGTAGCTTTATTTTTACTTTTTTGAGAAACCTCCGAACTGTTCTCGTAGTGGCTGCATGAATTTATATTCCTACTAACAGTGTATGAGGGTTCCCTTTTCTCCACATCCTCCTCTGCATTTGTTATTGCCTGTCATTTGGATACAAGTTATTTGAACTGGGGTGATATGATATCTCATTGTAGTTTTGATTTGAATTTCTCTGATAATAAATCATGTTGAGCACCTTTTCATATGTTTGTTTGCCATTTGTATGCCTTCTTTTGAGAAATGTCTATTCAAATCTTTTGACAATTTTTGGTCAGAATATTAGATTTCTTTCCTGTAGAGTTGTTTGAGCTTCTTGTATATTTTGCTTATTAATGCTTTGTCAGATTGGTAGTTTGTAAATAATTTTTCCTGTTCGGTGTTGTCTCTTCACCTTATTGATTGTTTTCTTTGCTGTGCAGAAGCTTTAAACTTAATGTGATCCTATTTGTCCATTTTTGCTTTGGGTGCCTATGCTTGTGGGGAATTACTGAAGAAATTTTTGCCGAGATAATGTCCTGGAAATTTTCTCCAATGTTTCATTTCTATGTGCCTGTTTTTCTGCCAGTATTATGCTGTTTTGGTTACTATAGCTCTGTCATATAATTTGAAGTCAGGTAATGTGATTCTTTCAGTTTTATTCTTTTTGCTTAGAATAGCTTTGGCTATTTGATTCTTTCATGATTCCGTACGAATTTTAGGATTGTTTTGTTCTATCTCTGTGAAGAATATCATTGGTATTTTGATAGAAATTTCATTTACTCTGTAGATTGCTTTGGGTAGTATGGACATTTTAACAATATTGTTTCTTTCTTCCATGCCATGAACATAAAATAACTTCATTTTATGGTGTCCCCTTCAATTTCTTTCATCAGTGTTTTATAGTTTTCATTATAGAGACCTTTCACTTCTTTGGTTAAGTTAATTACTATTTAATTGTATGTGTGACTGTTATAAATGGGATTACTTTTAAAATTTAGTTTTCATATTGTTCACTGTTGGCATAGAGAAACGCTACTGATTTTTGTATGTCCATTTGTGTCATGCAGCGTTAGTAAATTTTTATCTGTTATAATAGTTTTCTTATAGAAGCAGGGTGACTGGGTCCATGAGTGCATGCTTGCACCATGGGGGGCTGGATGGCAGGGTGCATGTGCATGGATGCCAGCTGGAACAGGGCCACAGGAAGTTTTGTGTGCATGTTTCCTGGTGGCAGTGGGGTGGCCAGTTCTGCATGTGTGCACATGCCGGTAAAGCAGTGCAGGGGGCTGAAGATGAGTACATGCTAGCCAAGTGGTGAGGGTGGCTATGGATAAGTGCATGCTGGCAGTGTGGTTGGGGTATACTGCAGACTGGTGTGTATCACTGGAAGCCTATCTTCTTAAGCTCTCTTTTGTGCAGGCAGGGTCTGATGGTGAAGAGGACATGGTGGCAGCCATCAAGATGGGCCTTATTTGGGCATCTGAAGCTGCAAAGTAGGCACAGGCTGTAGTAATAGTGGGTAGGCAAGGGGGCACTCAGATCAGACTGGCCCTTCTTTGTCTAGATCTGACATTCAACAATGAAAAAAGCCACCTAAAGGAACCTGGCGAGCCTTCATGGGTGGACTTCTCTGGCTGTGTTTCATGCATCAGCCTCTCTGGGCTCTGCACAGGCTGGAGTCTTGTCCCTGCCACCTCTCTAAGCAGCTCTCCATGTCATTTCAAATGTGCATGGGAGTCATGTGTTCCCCTGCAGCTAGGATTTAAGAGGTCCATTGAGAGAGCGGGCCACTCTTCATCTATTTATCTTACCCTTTGCCTATTTAACTCGCCTTTTCCCCCAGATCTGTTGTAGGCCGGAAATGAGTCCTAATGCTTTTCAGCCTTGTGCAGGGTTCCTAGTTTCTTCCTCTTCATCCCAGGGTCTGCATCTTCCCTCTGTCTACTCTCAATGCTCTCCTTCTGAAGATCTGCTCAGAGTGTGCCCACCTTTGTAATGGTCTATTTAGTTAGTGGGATATGCTCTTCCCGGCTCCATTTAGTCAACCTTCTTGGTTTTCCACCCCTGCGCTATTTCTAAGCACCATTCACCAATTAAAGGACGTTTTGGTTGCTTTCAAGTTTTAGCAATTATAAATAAGCCTGCTATATACGTTAGTGTGTGGGTGTTTGCATAGAAATCAGCTTTCAATTCAGTTAGAAAAATATCAAGGACTGGATTGCATGATAAGAGTGTCTTTAGTTTTGTAAGAAACTGCCTATAATGGTTAATTTTATGTGTCAGCTAGATTGGGCCATGGGTTGCCCACATATTCAAACATTACACATTTGTTTGTGAGAGTGCTTCTGAATAAAACTAATATTTTAATTGGTAGACTGAGTAAAGTAGATTGTCCTCCCTAATGTTGATGGGCCTCATCTATTTAGTTCAAGGCCTGAATAGAACAAAAAGACCGAAAAACAGGTGCTATGGTCAGAATGCTTGTGTTCCCCCAAAATTCGTATGTTGAAATCCTAACCCTCAATGTGATCATTTAAGGGTGGGGTGACTTTGGGAGGTGATTGTATTATGAGGGTGGAGCCATTAGGAATGAAATTAGTGCCCTTATAATAGAGACCCAGGAAAGCTTGCTTACCCCTTCCACTATGTGAAGCCATAGCAAAAAGGCACCACCTATGAGGAACAGGCCCTTAACAGACATCAAATCTTTTGGCACCTGGATCTCTGAGTTTTCAGTCTCTAAAACTATGCAAAAATAAATATTCATTTTTATAAGCACCTAGTTTATGGTATTTTTTATAGTAGTTTGAATGAACTAAAAAATACGGGAATTTCTCCTGCCTGAATGCCTTTGAGGTGGGACATTGTTTATTTTTTACACCCTCAGACAGGAACTGAAAAATTGCCTCTTCCTTCAGGCCTGCCAGGGTTTGAACTGGAACTGTACCATTGGTTCTCCTGGGTTTCCAGCTTACTGACTCCATATCTTTGGAATTGTCAACCTTCATTATCTGTGTGAGCTAATTCCTTATAATAAATTTCTCTCTCTCTCTCTGTCTCTCTCTCTCTCTATATATATATATATATAAATATTTATATATATTTATATATACAAATATGTAAATATTTATATAAATATTTATATATACAAATATATATATATTTATATATATAAAAATATATATATTTATATATAAATATATATATTTATATATACAAATATATATATTTTTATATATATAAATATATATTTATATATGTATATATATTTTTATATATATAAATATATATTTATATATATTTATATATAAATATATATTTATATATATTTATATATATTTATATATAAATTGTTTCTTTTTTTCTGGAAAACCATGCGAATACACTGCCAAACTTTCTTCCAAAGTAGCTGTACTATTTGCCTTTCTACAAGCAATGGCAAAGAGTTCCTGTTGCTCAACATCTTCACCAGCATTTGATGTTCTCAGTATTTTGGGTTTTTTCCATTCTAATAGGTATAGAGTGGTATCTTATTTGTTTTAATTTGCATTTTCCTACAAATATAGGATGTTAAACAACTTTGTATACGCTTATTAGCCATCTGCATATTTTCTTTGTTGAAGTATGTAAATCTTTTGCCATTTTTAAATCTAGTTGTATATTTTATTGAGATTTATTTATGTATTCATTTATTTTTAGACAGTCTCACTCTTTTGCCCAGGCTGGAGTGGAGTGGAGTGGCATGATCTCAGCTCATTGCAACCTCTGCCCACCAGATTCAAATAATGCTCTCACCTCAGCTTCCCTAGTAGCTGGGACTACAGGCATGCACCACCATGCCTGGCTAATTTTTATATTTTTTTTCTAAAAAAGGGGTTTCAACACGTTGTCAAGGCTGGTCTCAAACTCAAGACCTCAAGTGATCCACCCACTTTGGTCTCCTAAAGTGCTGGGATTATAGGCATGAGCCACAGTGCCCAGCCTGTTTTACTGAGTTTTTAAAATTCCCTTTATAACTTGGATAGCAGTCCTTCATTAGACACATGCTTAGCTTTTGCAATCTGTTGCTTGTTGTTTCATCTTTGAACAGTGTCTTTTGCAGGATAGAACTTGGTTATTTTAATGGAAATGAGCTTATCATATTTTTTCTTCATAAATTATGCTGCTGATTTTGCATCTAAATTATCATTAAGCCCAAGGTTATCTAGATTTTTCCCCTATGTTACCTTCTAGAAGTTGTATAGTTTTGCATTTTATTTTTAGACATGATCCTTTTCAAGTTAATTTCTGTGTAAGGTGTGAAGTCTGTGTCTATATTTGTGTGTGTGTGTGTGTGTATGTGTGAATGTCCAGTTATTACAGCACCATTTGTTGAAATGACTGAATTTTCTCCACTAAATTGACTTTGACCCATTGTGAAAGAACAGTTGACTACATTTGTGTGGATCCATTTCTGGGCTATTTTTTATTGGCTTGTCTAATCTTTTTCCTATACCATACTGTTCTCATTCCTGTGGCTTTATAGCAAGTCTTGAAATCTAGTAGTGTCTTATACTTCAGTATTTTGTTGGCAATTCTGGATGTTTTGACTTTCTATAAAAACTAGAAAATATGTTTATAAATGTCCACAAAATTACTGACTGTGGTGTGAATTAGGATTGAATCTGATTGAATCTATCAATCAGGTTGGGATGATCTAACATCTTGGTATGATTTTTCTTATCCGTGTACATTAAATGCCTCTCTAGTTAAGATTTTGTTTCATTTCTTTGATTAGAGTTTTTAGTTTCCTCATATATATATATAATACATATTTTGTTAGCATTACATCTAGATATTTCATTTTTTGATATGAATTATGTGTTCCAAAGTTTCCGTTTACATTATTTAATATATCTAGTTTTTATTAAAACTGTAAGACATGCAAAGAAACAAAACATATGGGAGCAAATAAGGGGATGAGCAATCAATAAGAAATGTTCCCGTGAAAGCTCAGACATTGGACTTTCTAGACAAAGATATTGAATCAGTCATTTTACATATGTTAAAATAACTACATGCAACCATATGTAAATTACTAAAAGAAAACTTGAAAATGTTATCTCTGCAAAATATAGAATATTGATAAAAAGGCAGATATTGTTTTATTAAAGAGCCACATACAAATTCTGGAGGTGAGACGTATAATAAATGCAGTAAAAAATTTACTAAGAAGCTCAAAATAAGTTTCTATCAGGCAGCAGAATGAATTAGAAGCATGAACATAGCTCAGAGGAGATTATCTAGTTTCAGAAAATAAATTGAAAAGAATAATTCAGAGCCTCAGAGTAAAGTGGGATACCATCAATCACACCAATGTATGCATATGGCAGTTCCAGGGTATGAAAAAGAGCAAGCAACAGAAAGATAATTGGAAGAAATAATGACTGAAATCTTCCAAAATTTGACGAAAAACATTTATCTTTACATTCAAGAAGTTCAAATACTCCAAGCAGTATAAACACAAAAAGAACAACACCTAGACGTACCATAATTGAACTGTCAAAACCAAAATACAAAGAGAGAAACTTGAAAGGAGCAAGAAGAAAGCAATTCATTGTGTACAAGTGATCCTCAATAATAATAAAATCCATTTTCTTTTTAGAAACAAAGGAGGTCAGGAAACAATGGGATGACATATTCACAGTGCTGAAAGCAAAATTATAAAGCAAGAATTCTGTATCTAACAAAATTGTTATTCTAAAATAAAGGCAAAATTAAAATATTTGCACAAAAATAAAACAGTCTATCACTAGCAAATTTGTACTACAATAAATACTAAAGGAAGTATTTCAAGAGGAAATAAAAGGATGCTAAAAACTAATTCCAGTACACATGAAAAAATAAAAGAGCACTGGAAAAGGAAAAGGTAATTATGTATTGATAAAAGATGATATTTTAAAAGTGATTTCTTCTTTCAACAAAGGATAAAACAATATGGAAGATCAAAAGGAAATGGAAGTCTTGAACAACAGTGTAAACAAAATGTACCTAACATACATATATAGGAAACTCCACCCAAAAGCAACAGACTATACATCCTTCTCAGGTGCACATGGAGCATTCTCCAGAGTAGATCTTATAATTGTATATAAAACAAGTATCTATAAACTTAAAAGGATCGAATTAATACATAATATTTTCTCCAACCAAATGGAAAGAATACAAATCAGTAAAAGAAACTTTGAAAATTTACAAGTATGTTTAAATTAAACATTACCACCTTAAACAACCAAAGATTCAAAGAAGAAATCATACACAAAAAAACAGGATAATAACTGGAGATAAATAAAAGTCAAAATCCCACTTACCAAAACTTATAATAAAATTAAGCTAAAGCAGTGCTTAGTGGGAAATTCATAGTTCTAAGTGCCTGTATTACAGAAGGGGAAATAGCCAAATTAACTCAACTTTCTAATTTAAAAATTAAGAAAAGCAAAGAAAACTAATGCCAAAGCAAGCAGAAGGAAGGAAAATGAAGTCCAAAATAAATAAAGGTGATAAGAAGCAAAATGTTAGAAAACAACCAAAAAATTGACTCTTTGTAAAGGTCAACCAAACTGATCAACCTATAGCTAGACTGACCAAGAAAAAATGCAATATACTAAAATCTATAATGAAAGGAGGAGACATTAGTATTAATCTTGTAGAAATAAAAAGGATTTTAAGGTAACGCTCTGAAAAATTGGATGTCAACTTGTTAGATAATATAGATGTAATACACACATTCCTAGAAGTACACTGCCAAAACTGATGTAAGAGGAAACAGAAAATAAAAATAGAGGAGTAACAAGCAAAGAGATTGAGTTGGGAAAACCAAGACTTGCTACAAAGAAAAGCTCAGGACCACATGGCTTCACTTGAGAATTCTTTCAAACGATTAAAGAATAATTATCACAAAATTTTAACAAACTTCTTAAAAAAGGAGAGAAATGAACACTTTCCAACTCATTCTATAAAACCCATGTTTTTTTAATTCCAAAACCAGACAATGGCATTGAAAGTAAACAGGAGACCAATATTCCTTATGAATATAAACACAAATATCCTCAATATGTACTAGCAACATCAATCCAGTGTACTCTCTCTCTCTCTTTCTCTCTCCCTCTTTTTTCTCTCTCTCTTTCTTTATATATATATATATATATCCATATATATCCATACATGGATATATATATATATATATATATATCCATGTATATATCTGTATATATATATATCGATATATATATATATATATATATATCCATACATGGATATATATATATATATATATATATATCCATGTATATATCCGTATATATATATATTGATATATATATATAATTTTTTTTGCTTCTTATCTCCTTTATTTATTTTGGACTTCATTTTCCTTCCTTCTGCTTGCTTTGGCATTAGTTTTCTTTGCTTTTCTTAATTTTCAAGAAAATTTATATAAATCTCATATATATATCTCATATGTATGATTATATATCACGTTAGAAAATGTTTCATGATAAAACAATTATTGAATTTCCTGACTCTAATAAAGGACATTTACAATAGAACTTACCAGTAACATTGTACATAATGGTGACAAATTAAAAACTTTCCCCATAAGATCAGGAAAGAAAACAGGGTGTCTGTTCTTGCCATTTCTATATAACATTTAACTAGAGGTTCTATCCAAGGCATTTAGTCAGGAAAGCAAAGGCATCCAGATTGGAAGGAAAGAAGTAAAACTATCTCTATTTTCAAATGCAATTATTTTGTGTATTGAAAATTCTAAGAAATTCAGAAAACAAAACTGTAAGAAATAGTAAATATCTTCAGCAAGGTTACCAGATACAAGATTAATATACAAAAATTAATTGCATTTCTATACATTACCATGGAAAATCTGAAAATAGGATAAATAAACCACTTCATTTACAATAGCATCAAAAGGAATAAAAGGCTTAGGTATAAATTTAACCATGGAAGTGTATACTGTACACTTGTTCACTGAAAACTAAATAAGAAATTGTTGAAAGAAATTGAAGGGGACCTAAATAAATGCAAATGTATTCCTTGTTCATAGATTGGAAAACTTAATATTAATAAGATGGCAATATTTTCTAAATTGATATTCAGATTCAATGAAACTCATATTAAATGTCCATTCGTTATGTTTTCAGAAATGGACAAACCAATTCTAAAATTCATATAAAGTTTCAGGTAATGGCAAACAGTCACAACCAATCTTGAAGAAGAAAACAAAAATAGAACCACTTCACCAATTTCAAAACTTAGTAGAAGTCAATGATAACAAACACAATGTAGTGCTGACATAAATACAGCCATGTAGACTAGTGAGATTAAATTGAGAGTCTAGAAATAAGACCGTATATCTACTGTCAATCAGTTTTAAACAAAGGTGATAAGACAGTTCTATGAGGAGAAATGTTTTTTAAACAAATGGTGTTTGGATATGTCTACATGCCAAAGAACGGAATTACACCTTTACTTCATACCATATACAAATATTAGCTCAAAATTGATCAAATATCTAAATGTAAGAGCTAAAACTATAAAAGTCTTAGAACATATAATAGGAGTGAGTCTTTGTAACTTTATATTAGGCAATGATTTCTTAGATACAATACAAAAAGCACAAGAAACAAAAGGAAACGTATGTAAATGGTCCTTATAAAATTAAAAACCTCTTTGCCTCAATAGAGTCCACCAAAAAGTGAAAATTCAACCCCAGAATGGGGGAAGATTTTTGCAAATTATAGATTGGACAAGTGACCTGTATATGTTATATATTACAACTATTACAACAATTAAAAGGGAAACGTCTAAATTAAAAATGCAGAAAAATACTGAATAGTTTTTCAAAGAAGATATACCAATGGCTAAGTATATGAAAAGATGTTCAACACCATTAGCCATCAGGGAAATGTAAGCCCAAACCATATAGATGGCTATAATCAATAGATCAGATAATAACTAGTGTTTGTGGAGATGTGAAGAAATTGGAATCTTCATACACTGCTGCTGAGAATGTAAAATGGTGCAGCTGCTTTGTAAACTGACAGCTCCTCAAATGATTAAACATAGTTACCGTGTGATCTAGTAATTTCACTCCTAGGTACATACTCTTGAGAAATGACACATGTATTGACACATAACTTATAAATTACTATTCATAGTAGCCAAAAGTGGAAACAGTCCAAATGTCCATTAATTGATTAACGGATATTTTATATCCATACGATAAAATAATATTAAGCAATAAATAGAAAGAGTACTGATCTAAGCTACACTATGGATGAACCTTGACACCCTTGTAGTAAGTGAAAAAAGACAGTTGCAAACGATCAAATGCAGTATTATTTCATTTATACAAAATGTCCATAATAGGAAAATCTCTGGAGGTAGAAAATAGATTTATAGTTAGGGTTGGCTGGGGAGAAATAGAGGTGGAGGTGGGTAATAATTAAGCAACTTCGGTGTTTTTTTTTTTTTGAGTGATTAAAATGATTTAAAATTGATTATAGTGATGGATGCACAAGTCTGTCAATATACTAAAAGCCACTGGATTTTACACTTAAATGGGTGAATTTATGGTATGTGAATTATATCTCAAAACACACACACATACATACACAACCCCAGGAATGGGATTGTGTTGAAGGTGCATACCTTGATTCATATTTATTAAATTTTTGATTTTTTGTGGGTCCAAAACTTTTTCATAGGGCTTTCAAAACACTATTGACCTTAGGGATGAGATTGTGCTGATGATGCATACTGAGGAAAACAGGACTGGCTGTGATCAAGATGGGGTTTTAGAGCCAGGCTGACACGAACTCAAGTCCCAGCTTTGATATTGACTAATTACATGGACTTGTATAATTTACTAAATTGCCCAGCACACCAGTTTGCCAATCTGTAAAATGGGAAAAATATCTTTTTCTCAGATTTGTTACCAGAATCGAATTAAATAATTTTAACCATAACATAATTTGACATAATAGTCATAATCATAATTATTATTTAAATGTGCCCATAAGGATTGATAGAACACTTAAATATGTTCCAATCATACAAAATAATCCAAGTCACCAGATCTTTTTTTTTTTTGAGACATTTGATTAAATACGTGAAGATGAATAGCATGAGACATATTTGCAGAACTGTGAGTGACCCACTTTGATTAAAGTGTATGGTGCCTTGAAAAAGAATAATGTATGGAAAAGCTGAATAAATTGGTTGGTACCAGGTCTTAGAAGACAAAATATTTGAAGCTAAGGAGCTATAAAGAAGCAGTGTGACCATTTTTTATTCATTTTTTGAATCCTCAAGACCTAGATCTAACGACTTTGATAAAGAAGAACAAAATTGGAGGTTTAAATTATTTGACTTAAAAAACTAAAAATTTACATTAATCATGACAGTGTATTAATGACGCTAAGATAAATATATAGATCAATGGAGTAGAATACATCATCTAGACTCAGAGTACACACACATGATGATTTGGCTTTTGGCAAAGGTGTAACGAGGCAAGTCAGTGGAGAATTCGTATTCTTTTCAACAAATGGTGCTAGAAAAAATGAATATTAATATGTGTAAAAATTAACTTTAAGCCATAATTCACACCATATACAAATATTAACTGAAAACGCATCATAGATTTAAATATTAAACCTAAAATTATAAAACTCTTAGAAGAAAACATAGGAGAAAGTCTTGATCTTCAATTAGACAAATACTTTTTAGATACATCCAATCCCCAAAAGCATGATTTATAAAAGTAAATCTAAATAAATTGGACTTCACAATGATTAAGAACTCTGGTCTTCAAAAAATAGCTAGTGGATGGAAAAGGCAAAGCACATATTGGGGAAAAATATTTTCATATCACATGTTTGATAAACAACTAGTTTTGGGAATATATCAAAATAAGGGAAGGAGCAGAATATTTGAAAAGACACTTCACTAAAAAAGATGTACTGATAGCAAACAAGAATGTAAAGAGATGTGCAACATTGGTAATCATTATGGAGATAGTACAACACACCCATTAGAATAGTTAAAATTAAAAACATGGCCATCCTAAGGATGTGGAATAACTAGAACTGTCATATGCTACTGGCAGAAATTTAAAATAGTACAATCACTTTGGAAAACTGTTTGGCAGTGCCTTAAAAAGTTATCTATAAATCTATTATATGATCCATGTAGTCCACTCTTAGTTATTCACTCAAGAGAAATAAAGGTATATTAAATTTAAAGACTGTCATGTGAATGTCAGCTTTCTGTTTGGGGCTGCTTTATTCATAGCAGCCCCAAACTGGGAACAATCCACATTTCATCAATTAAATGTGCAAACAGAATGTGGCATATTCATAAAATTGTGTTTTACTTAACAATTAAAAAATAACTATGATACATGCAACAAGGATGAATCTCAAGGAGGAAAATGAGGGTGAGATTACAAAGGAATACTAAGATACTTTTCTATGTGATAAATGTATTTTCTTGATTGTCATGGTAGTTTTACGGGCACATACATGTATCAGAATTTATCAAATTGTATATTCTAAATGTATACGGCTTATTGTATATAAATTATTACTTCATAAAGCTGTTTTTACAAGGGCATTTCAGTGTTTTTCGTTTTGTGTTTTGATTACCATATATAATTTTGTGTTTATTATGAAGAATGATTTGTATCCAGAACAATCAGAGCAGGAGAAAGATACACATTAAACTTGAGTATCAATCCTGGACAAAGGGGAATAAAGTCTTCAAGACTTCAGCAAAGCACAACTTCCAACAATATTCCTGTGCAATGAATGGCTGAAAAACTGTCAGATAAACTGGTCTGGCACACACAACTGAGGAATGATCCAGTAACTCTTGAGCAAAAGGTGTGTCAATTCTATTGAATCTTAACATGCAAAGACAAAAGTGAGATTTTCCCTGCCAATAGATTTGTTGCATCAAATAAATAGTATCTTTGTATTCAGTACTGAAAGGACAATTCCCCTTATTACATGTCTTATCCATCAGTCAAGATTCATTTTGAGACTCATAATCCTTCAAAAAGCATTCTGATAACTCAGTCATTAACTTCTGATCTTTTTTTTCTTATATATGTATATCTCTACTCTTAGCTTCTTGCTGAGTATCTTTTTTTTTTTTTTGAGACGGAGTCTCGCTCTGTCACCCAGGCTGGAGTGCAGTGGCGCAATCTCGGCTCACTGCAAGCTCCGCCTCCCGGGTTCACGCCATTCTCCTGCCTCAGCCTCTCCGAGTAGCTGGGACTACAGGCGCCCGCCACCACGCCCGGCTAATTTGTTTTTGTATTTTTAGTAGTGACGGGGTTTCACCGTGGGCTCGATCTCCTGACCTCGTGATCCGCCCGCCTCGGCCTCCCAAAGTGCTGGGATTACAAGCGTGAGCCACCGCGCCCGGCCAGTTTCTTGCTAAGTATCTTTTGCTGAATTTAGGTCAGTCACACAAAGTTTAGCATTTGATTCACCTATAGTTCTTTCATTGAGATCCTTTACTTTTGCTTCCTGAAATTGTAAATTTTGAAGCTTTATTGCCTTATAGTGTAGCCACTAATCAGATGCGGTTGCTTAGCCCTTGAAATGTGGCAAGTGACACATAATTGGATAATAATATATATTTTGGGTTAAATATAATATACTATCATAATTAGTTTCATTTCTTTCTTATTACTTTTTAAATGTGGCTACTATGCAAATTTTAAACTACATATGTGACTTGCATTATATTTGTATTGGAAAATGTTGATCAGGAGAGCAGAGAACTAGTCTTTTATCTCATGATGCTTGACATAGTTTTGGCCATGCATTGGGCACTCAGTAAAGCAAGTGGATTACATTATTGATAATTATAAGTTAATAATAATTATTATAAATTATTAAACATTTAGTATTTACCAACCAGCGTGTTAAATGTTCTATATAAACTTATTGCTGTCCTATAAAGCAGGTATTATTTTTCTAATTTTACTTACAAAAAAGTGAAATTCAGACAAAATAAATTACTTGGCCAAAGCCACACATCAGAACTATTTGAACCAGACCAACAACTCTGCCCTCAACAACTAACCTTTACTACCCTCTCAGTGGACTTCTTCTTCTTTGCAGCCACGTCTATATTGAAAATAGTGACTATCAATTTTTGAGCATCATGGAGTACCACATGAAAATTCTTAAAGTACACAAAATCTGGACTATAAGCTACTTCTGAAGACTTTTTAAAACATTCTTTAATAATGCCATGTTACTGATGTATTATAATATCATTGCTTTATTACCCTTGCTTTACTGAACAGAGGAGGTTAATAGCATTAAGTTAAAAATGGAACACCAAATTTGTGTAATATATAATTTGATTGCACATTAGACCTAAAGCCAAAGCTCCTCCCTGCCTCTTATTTTTTTACCTGAATCTCCTCTTCTCATTTGTATTAAGGAAATGTTTGCTTTTTATTTGCCTGTTCTCATATTTTCACTGATTTTTTTCCTTACTGTTTTAATTGGTTTAATGATAACTTCCTTTCATTTTCTTGATTTGGGTTCCTCTTGGCACACAATATTTGGAGGAAAATAGCACTTTTGTCAAATTATTGCCCCATTTCAGTATTGTAGCAAAAGAAATTCTATACAAATTAATTAATCATTGCAAGTTACTGCTAGCCCACAAATTCTAATGCAATAAGAAATTAAAACAAGAGTAAAAACTTCTTGTGGAGGGTTACAGACAGTATACAGAGGTACTAGAGAGAACTATCCTTAGAAGTACAATAAAACACATAATTTTGATCTCTGATAATTAAATTTACTCAACTTGTAATGAGAGTATAAAGGAACAACCAGTTACCAAGAGCCAAATCACTGATATCAATACTTTTCTTTTTTTCTTTTTTTTTTTTTTTTTTGAGACGGAGTCTCACTCTGTCGCCCAGGCTGGGGTGCAATGGCGCGATCTCCACTCACTGCAAGCTCCGCCCCCCAGGTTCCCACTATTCTCCTGCCTCAGCCTCCTGAGTAGCTGGGACTACAGGCGCCGGCCATCATGCCCGGCTAATTTTTTTTTTTTGTATTTTTTTAGTAGAGACGGGGTTTCACTGTGTTAGCCTAAGGGATAAGCAACATAGA
Organism: Symphalangus syndactylus; assembly: GCF_028878055.3. Lineage (NCBI taxonomy): Eukaryota > Metazoa > Chordata > Mammalia > Primates > Hylobatidae > Symphalangus > Symphalangus syndactylus. The sequence goes on from NC_072447.2 coordinate 92,612,512, forward strand.
AAAATATGTGAGTCAGAGAAGTCCTATTTAGGTAATGTGAATTCAGCACTGTCCAGAAGAGAGAGAGAATAAAACTTCAGAAGAGAAACAATTTATTAACCAAAAAGGAGTTATTGTTTGTGGACAGAAATATTTTACCGTACCTAACAAAATACTGTCGTACAAATTCTTCATATTTGAAACAGAGATTTTACTTGTTGGAAATTATTCTAAGTAAATCAAAATACAAATTTTAAGGGAATAATGTACAAGTTTGCTTACAGCAGTTTTCTTTGCAGTGTCAAAATTTCTTTCTTTATATAGACAGATATGTAGATCAATAGATATCTATATAAAGACATAGATACTGATATATATATCAGATAAATTTTACTTGGAGTCTTATATGATTGGTACTCCATTTCAGTTATTCATGATTATCTGCTTCCTGCCCATAATTTAAAGAAATGAAAATAATAAACCATTGTTCTGCCTGCCATTATAACCAGATAATATATTGTTGAAGCAATATATTACAGAGATAAAATCAATCTTCTATGCCTTATGGGTCTTAGAATTGATTTTAGTTCAATAAATTTTTGAAATTTAAGTCTTTTTACCTTTTCAGATTTAAGAATGAGTAGATCATAAGTACCTTAAAGGTCATGTCAACTCAATATGTGTCTCAAAAATTTGTGAAAAAATAAAAAAAGATACAATTCACAATTCTTCCTGATATAAATTACATTTTTCAGAAATTGTTTTTTGAAATAGCTCTAATCGGGATCAAATTTGTGTTTTTCTACATATCAGAGGAAAGGGTCAAGTTTCTATTTTATATTAATTTTAAATAAAAATTAAGTCTAATTACCATTTCATTTAGATGTGTTGCCATTAAATTACTTGTGATTAGTTTTCTAGCTTTCAAGTTTTTATTTTTCAGTTTATATGATAGAATTTAGCTATTACATTCTTACTACATAGTCATACATCTGTACAATTTTGGTAAAAAAATTCACTTTCTAAAGACTCTTTCTTATTTTTTTAATATTTTAACATTTTTGTTTTTCCTGTGCTAACATCTTTTATTTTTGTAAATAATACATTGTTGTTTGTTGCACTTATCTTTTATCCAGGTATTAACTAAGTCTTTAGATCCGATAGCTAATGCAGTAGCTTCTTGTGATATGAAAAAATGTGTGCATAGAAAGCAGTTTTATTTGGTTAAAGCATTGTTAGCATTTCCACTCATGAGAGAAATTAAATAATTTCATGCCCAACAGCTTCAAATATATTTAAACTTCTGTAAACCTAAGATTGCCAAAATCTAACATATGTTATGTGGTATTTAATCCTCCAGGGGAACCAAAGAAACAAAACATGTCTGGTACAGCAATTAATAAGCTGCAAAAGAGACAACTGGAATCTTTTCTATCAAAATGAGCCATATCCTTCTGCAGGTCACATCCAACATATACTATTTAAAAAATTTTATTAGGCAGGAATTGTAATTAAAGTTGAGTTTTCTACTCATTCATAATTCTTTTAAAGATATGCATTTCTTCTTGATTATATTAAGAGTTAAAATGATGAAACATTTTCTTGCAATTAACATGATCTATATAGAACGTTTTAATTTGTATTTAAAGTAAAGTAGTAACACATTTTTAAATTTAGTTGCAAAAAAAGAAATCCCAGCAGGATGAGTAAAACCGGTCACATTTGTTAAACATAAATAAAGCAAATTTTATTGGCTTTGATTTGCATTTTCTTGAGACATCACTTCACATCTGTTAGAATGACTCATTAAAAAAACAATGAAGTTGTGGAGAAACTAGAACTTTTATACACTGTTGATGGGAATGAAAAATGGTACAGTAGCCGGGCGCGGTGGCTTATGCCTGCAATCCCAGCACTTTGGGAGGCCGAGGCGGGCGGATCACGAGGTCAGGAGATTGTGACCGTCCTGGCTAACGTGGTGAAACCCCGTCTCTACTAAAATTACAAAAAATTAGCCGGGCGTGGTTGCAGGCGCCTGTAGTCCCAGCTACTCGAGAGGCTGAGGCAGGAGAATGGCCTGAACCCGGGAGGCGGAGCTTGCAGTGAGCCGAGATCATGCCACTGCACTCAAGCCTGGGCGACAGAGTGAGACTCCGTCTCAAAAAAAAAAAAAAAAAGTAAAGAAAAATGGTACAGTAGATATAAAAAACAGAATGAAAGTTCCTCAGAAAGCAAAAATAGAATTACTGTTATGATCCAGCAATTCCACTTCTGGCTGTGTATCCAAAGAATTAAACTCAGGATAGAGGAGATATATTTGTACTACCGTGTTCATTGCAGCATTATTATTCACAATAGCCAAGATATAAAAGCTATCTCAATGTCCAATGACAGACAAATGGATAAAGAAAATGTGATCTATATGTCTGCCTATATATCTATGTATCCATCTATCTATCTATTCGAATATACACAATGGAATATTATTCAACATTAAAAAAAAAAAGAAATCCTGCCATTTGTGACAACACAAATAAATCTGGAGGACATTATGCCAAGTGAAATAAGTCAAAGAAGGACAAATACTGCATTATTTCACTTATATGAGAGATCTAAAATAGACTCATAGAAACGAGGAGTATAATGGTGGTTGCCAGAGGCATAGCAGGGAGAAATGGGGAATTGCTGTTCAAGGGACATAATGTTTCAGTTACACAAGATGAACAGGTGCTTGATATCTTCTGTACAACATTGTGCCTGTAATTAACAATAGTGTGTTGTGCACTTAAAATGTTTTAAGAGAGTAGATCTCATGTTAAATAAGAATTTGATGGGCAAAAAAATTTTAGATATATGCATACACTCACAGATTAGTAGGAAAGAGACAAACAACTTCATCAAAATGTCCTGAGGCTGAAACTTGCATGAAACTTTGGAGTAACAACTAGGAGGTCAGTGTGGTTGACTCACAGTAGAAGATGAGGTTAGTGAGAGTATCTGCAGGTCCCTGTAAAGCTTTCGCTTTATGCTATATAGAATGGGAAAATTTTAGAAGGTTTTCAGCAAAGAACTGACATGACTTCTCTCATCTTTTTTTATTTAAGATTACATTCCTTGTTATGTGTAATATAAGCTGTAGGGATCAAGGGTGGAAGCAAGTAGACTATTCAAGATGGTATTAGCTAGCTTGGACAATGAACATGGCAGAAAAAGTAGTGAAAAGTAAGTGGGTTCTCGATATCTTTTGAAGGTATAGTCAACAGAATTTGCTGATGGATTAACCATAATGTGTGATATAAATCAAGGGCGATTGCAAGATATTTGGCCTGAGCAACTGGAAAGATAGACTTGCCTTATAGTGAGAGGGGACAAACTGCAGATGTGTCAGTTTAAGGGAAAGATCATAAACATGGCTTAGTCAGAATACTTTGACAATGACTATTAGACATCCAAGTAAAGACACTGAGCAGGTAGTTGTACAGGTGAGGTCAGGAATAGAGATATAAATTTGAGATTTACAAGGGTCCATTTTGCCTTACTATAAAGGAATACTTGAGACTGGGTAACTTATAAAGAAAAAAAGTTTATTTGGCTAATGGTTCTGCAGGCTGTAAAAGAAGCATGGCAACATCAACTGCTTCTGGTAAGGATCTCAGAAAGTTTCCAATTATGGCAGAAGGAGAAGGAACAGGTGTGTCACATGGCAAGGTAAGGGGCAAGAGAGAGAGGAGGGAGGTTCCAGACTCTTTTAAACAACCAGATCTCAAGGGAATTAAAAAGGAGAATTAACTCATTACCATGAGGGCAGCACCAAGCCATTCATGGGGGATTTTCCACTATGACCCAAACACCTTCCACGAGGCCCCACTTCCAACACTGGAGATTACATTTCAACATGAGATTTGTAGGGCACAAATATACAAACTATATCAAAGGGTAAAAGTAAGTTTCCCAAGCCATAAGATTAAATGAAATTCTCAAGGAAGTGAACTTGAAAAATAAATGTTGTCCAAAGACCAAATATTAAGCACTTCAATATGTGAGGTTGGAAAAATGAGCAGGAAGCATGTTCACCTGATCCACATTTTAAAATTAAACTCACAATATGATAATAAAAGTAGAATTGATATTCCCCAGGATATCAGAAAAAGACTACTTTTATTCATTTTTTGTGAAAATATTATGTATTAAATATATTTTTTAATATTTTATTTTTGTGGAAATATATATATCATATATAATTATATATGATATATATAATATATCATATATAATTATATATGATATATATAATTCTATATAATTATATATAATATAATAATTCTAGTGGACTACTGCATATCCTTGTGTATCAGTGTGTGTACATATATATATACACACACACATACATACACACACATATATGTGTATATAGAGAGAGATTTTTATATGTTCATAGCAGCATCTGTTGCTGTGTAAATATTTGCTCAACATTTAGCAACTTAAAGCAACACATTTTTTAAAAATCTCTGTTGTTGTGGGTTAGGAATTCAGAAGTTAGTTAGATGGATTATTCTGGCTTGGGATTTTTCATGAGGTTGTAGTCAAAACATAGTCCAGGGCTCCTTACAGATCCACTTCCAAGATGGGTTACTCACATGGCTATTTCACAGAAGGTCTCAGTTCCTTGCTGGCTATTAACAGGAGCACTGTATTAGTTCTTTCTCACATTGCTTTAAAGAACTCCCTGAGACTGGGTCACTTATTTATAAAAGAGGTTTAATTGACTCACGGTTCTGCAGACTGTACACTAAGCATGGCTGAGAGACCTCAGGAAACTTACAATTGTAGCGAAAAGTTAAGAAGAAGCAGGCACGTCTTACCATGGCAGAGCTGGAGAGAGAAAAAGAGGGAAAGCGTTAAGTGCTACACACTTTCAAACAACCAGGTCTCGTGAGAACTTACTATCGCGAGAACAGCATGGAGGAAGTACACCCCCATAATTCGATCATCTCCCATAAAGTCCTCCCTTCCACACGTGAAGACTACAATTGGACATGTGATTTGGGTGGAGACACAGAGCCAAACCATATCAAGGACTAATTTTCTCACAAAATTGACCTCTTCATAGATTTTCTTAAGTATCCTCAGAACATGGCATCTGACTTCTCCTCAGAAAGAATCGTATAAGAAAAAGAGGAAAAAATCCCAATGCCTTTTATGGTATAGCTTAGGAAATCACACATTATCACTTTGTCACATTCTATTTTTTGGAAGAGAGTCACTAAGTACAGCTCATATTCAAAGGTAAAAATATTTGGCTCCTTTCTTTTGAAGGGAGTAGTATCAAATAATTTATAGACATATTTTAAAACCTCGACATGTGGATTGGTTAAACTTTTTCAGAAATAAATCTAGTAATTACATGAAAATTTAAGATGTGAATTCTGTTTTAATAATTTTACTTCTAGAAATCTATTCTAGTTCACTACTGCATATGCTTGTGCATCAGTATGTGTACATATATATATATACACACATACATACACATATGTGTATATATAGAGATAGATTTTTATATGTTCGTAGGAGCATTAATAGTAGTAAAAATTACATACAGCTTTAGTGTCCAACATTAAAAGAGCAGTTAAATTCATTATAGTGCAGCTATACAATGGGGTAATATGTAGCAGCTAAAAGAATGAGGTAGATCTCTATGTACTGAAATGAAAAGAGACACGAGAAGATGTCATTATAGATTTTCATGAGAAATACAGTTGCAGAAAATTTTCTGTAGTACTTTTGTAAAAAAGTAAATGACAAAATCTATAAGTGTAAATGATGTATAAAACAAAAATGATGAATAGGATATAATCATAAAGTAATTTAATTTTATAACCCTTGCCCGTTTGCATTTTATTCACTTGGACATAAAATTCAAGCCAGCAACATGACTTTTCTGGTAATTTATGAGTTATACAAGGATTTTTGGTCAAAATTAAAGTATCCAGTCTCATATAAGTGTAAAAAAGTGGGCCGGGCACGGTGGCTCACGCCTGTAATCCCAGCACTTTGGGAGGCCGAGACGGGCGGATCACGACGTCAGGAGATCGAGACCATCTTAGCTAACACGGTGAAACCCCGTTTCTACTAAAAATACAAAAAATTAGCCGGGCGTGTTGGCGGGCGCCTGTAGTCCCAGCTACTCGGAAGGCTGAGGCAGGAGAATGGCGTGAACCCGGGAGGCGGAGCTTGCAGTGAGCTGAGATCGCGCCACTGCACTCCAACCTGGGGGGCACAGCGAGACTCCGTCTCAAAAAAAAAAAAAAAAAAAAGTAAAAAAGTGGGCATGTTGAAAGCAAGACACATTCAAGTGTGTGGCAGAGATGCATGACGGCTATTTCCATCTCTTCCGACATAGTATTTATAATCCTTCTCTCCTAGTTGTTATTCTAATTTAATTTGTCCTCCAAGGCTAGAGAATGAGGAAACTAAAGATGCAATGAAAGTAGCAAATTTCTCATCTGACTGAAAATGTCATAATCTGTCTTCATGTTTTCTCAGGGTTTGGCAGTCCTTTCATGCATGCTGACTTTCTGTGGACTTTCAGTTCTTCAAAAACACTCCCCATCACTGGGGATCTCTCATCTGCGATTCCCTTGACAGGAGTAAATCCTGTCTTATTCTGGCTAGTTGCCTGCCACTTACTCCATAGCCCCAAGGCATCTGGCAATACCATTTCCAGTTTTCTTCACAGAGATCCCTTTGCCCTTTCAGTTATTCTCTTAGACATTATAACTAAGACACACGCATACTAGCTCTTTCATGTTTGGCCCACATGCAGTTTGTGGGAAACAATCATACATTCTTGCCCTTGAGAGATTCTTGCAGTGTAGTTGTTTTGCAACAGTCCTTGGTAGTGTTAACTCTCTAGCACTTCCAATCCTCCCTGAGAGTGGACTGAGCCTGAAAGTTTAATGAAGTAGGAATACATAGGCACTTGAGGAAGCTGTCTGTGTGCATAGGGCCTATCTGCAACAGTGAGAAGTGAACTCAGATAGGCTGAGGACATACAAGACATAGGATCAACAGGTTCTTCTCTACATCCCAGAACTTCCCCAAAAACCTGGTTAATTTTCATCTTCTTTGTGCCCATTCTCAGTAAATGGAAAAAGAACCAACATCCACGCATTTGATTAAGCCTCAAATCTGGGAGTCATGCATTATTCCTCATTTTCCCTCTAACCCTATAGGGAAGCAATAACCAAGTATTATCAGTTCTACCTCCTAAGTATTTTGAATCAATGAATATCGTTCCAACTATGCTAGTCTACCCTAGTCTAGGCCATCACCTCTTACTGAGATTATTGCAATCTAACTGGAATACTTATCTCTAGTATTGCCTCCTTCTGATTTGTGTTCCACATTGTAGCTCTAGGAATCTTCCTGAAATGTAAATATGATTATGTCAGTCCTCTACCTTATATTCGTTCATAATTTTCCATTACGTGGGTATATATGATTTGGTACTTATTTATTCCTTCTGCCTAGTATCTTACCACTTTCCAACTTTAACATTACATCTACCGATACTAAACTATGTTTAATTCCCTACATATGCTGTATACTTTTTCTTGCATCTTGGCCCTTGTAAATGCTAGCCCTGCTGCCCAAAATGTGTTTCTCCATACATTCCATCTTTACCCAGCTAACTCCCAGTCATCTTTCAGATATAAGATAAATAGACTGACCGCATATTTCAATTTTCCTGTAATAATTATTATTTTGTCCTATTGTCTTCCATGTAATTATTAATGATATAGCATTCACGTTCAAGTGTGACCTAGTTTAGGGTGATAATTTTCTATAATTTTCTTTAAGATAGAAATTTCTTCCTTCAGGAAACCTTCCCTGGCTTCCCCAAGTCTATGTTGAAACCCCTTTTATGTAAAACAATGGAAACTCATACTTTCCTTTGTTTATTACTTATCTGTCTTACCTTTTGGAACTGTGAGTTCCTTCAGTGTAGAAATGAAATTTGTTTGGCTCTCTTCAGCACCGATTCTTGTGTCTTGCACATAAGTGACCAAATATATTTGTTCAACACATGCAAATGCAAAACTCTCTTTGTTAATTGATGAGATTTTTAAGCATCACATAATCTGAACATCAGTAATCACGAACAGGCAAAAGTAATTGACATATCATTATTAGTAGTCAGTAAGTAATCATCTCTAAGGGGATATTGACTGTGAAGTGGAACAGGGAGCTTTGGAAGTTTTGGAGATATTCTCTATTTTTAATAGGGTTTCATTGATGTATATATCTGTACAATTTAATCACCCTATACACTTAAAATTAAGATATTTAATTCTATCTACATTATATTTCAATAACAAATAAAACACCAGCACATACACACAAACACACATAGTTTGTGACTATATGCATTAGAATCACATATCAGCCATTTGCTAGCTGTATGATGCTGGACAATTTATTCAACCCATTTGAGCTTCAGTTGTATCCTTTACAAATTGATAATAATAATAATAGTACCTATTTATAGGCTTTAAGGAATAAGCAATGTCATATATGAAATGCACTTATAATACTATGTTGGCCAGGCGTGGTGGCTCACACCTGTAATCTCAGCACTTTGGGAGGCCAAGGCAGGTGGATTACCTGAGGTCAGGAGTTCGAGGCAAGTCTAGCCAACATGGCGAAATCCCATCTCTACTAAAAATACAAAAATTAGCCAGGCGTGGTGGTGGGCACTTGTAATCCCAGCTACTCGGGGGGTTGAGGCAGGAGAATTGCTTGAACCCAGGAGGCAGAGGTTGCAGTGAGCTGAGATTGTGCCACTGCACTCCAGCCTGGGCGACAAGAGTGAAACTCCATCTCAAAAAATAAAATAAAATAAAATAAAATAAATAAAATAAATAAAATAAAATAAAAAACTATGTGGCCCAGTAAGTGTACTCTACCCTTTGTATTCTTTTACTTTTTAGTCTGAAATTCCAATCAATGGAGGATTCTAGTGTCCATGTACATTTTTAAATGAAGTTTGAATTTATTCTATGAGTACATTTCCTTTGGAGTTTTTAGGGCATCTGAAGAAATACTAACATTTGAAGTAATCTATTCTCTTTAAAAGTTCTGATTTTCTAAACACTAATAAAGCATGTATGGATTAAATGCAAACAGAAAATGGTTTGTGTTCCCCTTTCATCTTAGCTAACACTCTTTTATATTCTTATAGTCCATTGAATATAGCCATATTGTATTAGTTTCATGTTGCTACTGTAACAAATTACCATAAACCGAGTGGTGTAAAGCAGCATATTTTTATCTTACAGTTCTGGAAATGTTAAATTTTAAAAATCAAGGTGTTGACAAGGCTGAGTTCCTTCTGAAGGATCTAGAGGATAATCCATTTCCTTGCTTTTTCCAGCTTCTAGAGGTCACTTGCCTTCCTTGACTCATGCATGACCTCCTTCCTCCATTTTCAAAGCCAACATTGCAACATCTTCAAATCTCTTTCTCTCTGATCTTTGCTTTCATCATCAAATCACCTTACTTCTCTCTGCTTGCATAATCACATCTCCTTCTCTGATTCACCTGCCTCTGTCTCTTCAGAAACTTTTTGGTTATGCTGGTCCCACCTGGATAATCCAAGTTCATCTTTCCTTCTCAAGATACTTAACTGAATCACACCCTCAAAGTCCCCTTTTCATGTAAAGTTTTTCAAAGAGTTTTAAGACTAGGATGTTTATATCTTTGGGGTGGCATTATTCAGTCTATTGCATGTATATAGCTGTATCCAGTTACTCTCTTGCTGTTATCAGAAGCTATATTCCCAGTTTCTCACTTGCAAAACAGAGAGTAAATTAGAGACCGTTGTCCACATAGTGAGCTTACCAAAAAAAAATCCTTTTTATAAGAATCACTGAGATAATACCTTGCCAAATTCAGAGGATTTTTTTTTTCATGTCTTCTCACACATTTAGAGATCCTGAGCCACACAGGTGAGATTATGCTAGACCGTGGGATATGTACACAGCCATCTACCTGAAACAAAGTTACCTTTTTAAATAGTTACTAAACTTTGTGCCCTAAAACAAAGGGCTAATAAGAAATTTTGAAGTTCTATCATAGACTAGTGTTTATAACCTGAAATCCTTTTCAAACACCAAGAAAAATGTTAAAGAAAATTAAGTTTTAAAACAAGCCTATTTGATATTTATGGCAAAAAAGCCAATTTTCAGAAGACAAGGCATACTTGTTTTTTGTTTCCAGAGGGCCCCAATAAACTTGTGACAGGGCTGTGAGTACACATTTACAAGATTAGTCATCAAGTCTCAAAGCAAAAGTAACTGTTTTACCAGGAATTGTATGAGAAGAATCAATGTGGTGCAGTGAAAAGGGAAATGTCTTTGAAAGCGGAAAACTAGTTTCTGTTCTCTGCTGGTGACTTTAGTCATGTGACCGCAGGAAATCACTTAATTTCTCTGACCTCAATTTTCTATACAATGAGGGAGTTGTACTAGGTATGTGTTATTCAAATATTCCTACCATAGTACATAGATCAGTAGATCTAGGGTATGATCTAAAATAACCTTAACCCCTAAAAGGCTGTCTTTTTGCCCTTGCAATGGGTCTCATAGTTTTTCTTTTTTTTCTTTTTTTTTGAGAAGGATTCTTGCTCTGCCGCCCAGGCTGGAGTGCAGTGGCACCATCTCGGCTCACTGCAAGCTCCACCTCTCAGGTTCATTCTCCTGCCTCAGCCTCCCGAGTAGCTGGGACTACAGGCGCCCGCCACAGACTTTTTTTTAACATTCAGGAATGACACTTAGCTAGTGGGTCTTTCAATAGCTGTGTAAGGCTGTCCCTCCATGATTCTATATTGCAATCCAATCATCTTCTGGTCATATTGGCAACACTTTTCAACATCATTCCCAAACTTCTATTTCTCAAATATCCATTAAGCTCATAAAATTACAGAAATCTACCCAAAGTAATGTGTGTAGAGCCCGAGTACCTGTACTTCATGCGTAGACTACGGCATAAGAGGAGGACAAATAAAAATACAGTTTCAAAATACTAAAGGCTGAGTGAAATTGGCACCAACTGATATACCATGCTTATCCTATCACTTTATATATCCCTTGGTTATAATGGGATAATCCTGTCAGAGACAAGTACTTATTTTTAAAAAACCACTTGATTAGATTATCTTTAATGCTTTTAATTCCAAAATTCTGTGAGTCTCTGAGTTTATAAGTCTTAGATTACAAAAACCTCATAGCTGTTAAAATGTAACTTATTTATTATCATCATCGTAATTGAATTCTGCTATTTAAAATCCCTATTTAAAATCTACTATTTTATGTTCCGTCAGTGTGTAATCACAGTACAGATCAAGAAGTAAGGCTTTTTGAAACCATACAAAACATAGATATATCAGTTAGCCAAGGAATCAAGGAGCCTAGGTGGGGAGAGCCTGTGGTTATTGAAACTCGTAGAATTCTATAGTCCTGACAGATTTTTACCCATTGCTCACTAACCTTATCTTAATTCATCTAAAACATATGAGAATGAAGCAAAACATAAAAATAAATATTGCAAATATGGCATGGATTTAGGAAAAGATACTTTTAATCAATTGGAGGAAAATCACTCTACAACTTTAAATATCATTAAAGGGGAATTCAAATACTTCTATGACCAATGGATGAGAGGAAATAAAGGTAGTGGCTGGCTAAGTGTAATTCCATTGTGGGGAAGATAATAGTCAGCAAACTTGCCTGATCTTGTTTTCTTTTGGCTGTGCTTATATTGCAGAAGATATCTCAAAAACTTATGTGAGGAAACTTATAGACCTACTATCCTTGACTGACAATGTAGCCCAAATTGCAATGGTTTTTTAAGAACCAAAGAAGAGAAGCATGAAATTTTGAGAGAAAAAAGATATTCAGCAGCATTTTTTGTTTTTTCAATAAAACATAAAATACTTAGTCTTTGAGTCCACAGCTTCACTCAGAATTCTTGGCTTTCAAAATCTAGAACAGTTGAGTGGTAAGATGTGCCCAGAACACTTGTCTTAAAATTTAATACATTGCAGAGAAAGCAATAATTATTTTGCTCAATTACTTTAATCTTCAGTAAGCCACAAGAGGAATTTATCTAACAACTACTTTTTGTGGAATAACCCTAATAGAACATGAAATAGTCTTTTAAGACTTTGGAGAAACTAAAAAGAGTAAAAGTATTTTGAGGTCTTCATCTACTCTTTTTTCTACTTCACCTACTTCATCTATTTTTATGTCACAGGGAACAAAACTACTGTGCCTCAATGCCTAAAGTTTATAATATCCAGCACAGTATTAGCATTTTGTGAAATATACTTATATTTCATTTTTATGCAACCCATAAACTATGTCCATTTTTCTAACACAACGTTTTCTGATTGTGACAGAATAGATATTTTTGTCCTATGTCTTAGGACTAGCTTCTATTTGGGGGGATCTTTTTGTAAACAAGGAAAAGGCTTCTTATTAGACATAACTTTTTTGTTAATAACTCACAGCTTATTGAAAATGTTTCTGTGAACGCTACATACTGGAAAACTCTTGTGACATACTTGACAGAATAAATACCACTGAGACCTAATGTTTCTGAGGTATTAGGCTGATACTGAGAGGGACATAAAATAAATAATAATAATTAAACTAACATGTATTGGGTATTTTAATATTTATCAAGAACTACCTTAAATGCTTTAAATGCATTATGCCATTTAAGATTCACAGAACCCTATGTGGAGGGTTTAAATATTATTTTCACTTTACAGATGATAAATTAAGCTACAGAATAAAATTAACTGACTTGCTCAAGGTTACTGAGAAAGTAAATCATGAATTCAGACTTCAGTCACAGATAATCTGATGCTAGAGTCCATTAATTTCTTTGTTTTACTATTTCCCACTAACCAGAAAGAACTTCTGACGTTAGTAAACTTAAAAATATAGTAGGAATGCTGATGAATGAGTATATAATTACTATATAAAGTTGAGCCTTGTTCATTCAACAAATATGAATCAAATGACTTCTATGTAAATAATACCATTGTCATTAGAGATAGGAAAATGACAAAAAAAAACCTACTCTAGTAATCCAGGTTAAAGATGATCATAGCTTGGACAAAAGTGGTATCATAAAGGTGCTGAGAAGTGGTCAGATTTTGTATATATTTTGAAGGTAGATCCCAGAAAATTAATAGATGGATTGGATATGGGTGTAAAGAAAAAAGAGATTGGTTCTTTTAAAATTATTGAAGCAAAATCTAGTACTTTGTAAAAATCAGTAAAATAATAAGCCGATAGATACCTTAATTAAAATAAAAATAGGAATGAAATAAATTACTAATATTAGAAATAACAAAGGTCATCATCACAAATAATATATATGAAATATAATAGGATATTATTATGTACAATTGTATGCAAATAAACTCAATAATTAGGTGAAATGGATAAGTTCCTTGAAAAATAAATATATTAAACTGTTGCGAGGAAAGACAGAAAAACTGATTAGTCATATATCAATTAAGTGAATTTAACACACAATTGAAACATATAATTGAAAACTTCTCAGAAAGAAAATTCCGGGCTTACAGATGGTTTCATTGGTAAGTATCAAACAAACATTTAAGAAAGAGAGAAAACTAATCATATATAAATTATTTAAGAAAATAGAACAGGAAGTAATATTTAATAACATTTGTTTTTCATAGGGACACTTTTGAGGAGACTTGCCTCGAAGACAAAAGTTATTCACTTTAACAAAAGTTAATATGTTAGTTTTGTACACCACACATGCCCATCATTTCATCCCAGGAAGAGCAGACCACAGAGTTTTCCCCTCTCAGTGTTCAGAGTACTTTGTGCATTGCTTATTATTATTATATTCCCTTTCTCCAAGACAAGCAGAAACCTCAGGGCCTGAGTCCAGAGCACACTGTAGAATCTTGTTCTCCTTGACTGGACACAGAGATGGAACAGAGTTGGCCTGAAGGTGGCTGATTGTGGAACAAAGGGCTGGAGAGACAGTATTCAGTGGAGAGAAAAGAAAGTAAAGCTGTGTAAAAAAATACTGAGGCAGAGGTGGGCGGATCACTTGAGGCCAGGAGTTCAAGACCAGCCTGGCCAACATGGCAAAACCCTCTCTCTACTAAAAATACAAAAATCAGCCAGGCATGGTGGCACATGTCTGTAGTCCCAGCTACTTGGGAGGCTGAGGCAAGAGAATCACCTGAACCTGGGAGGCAGACGTTGCAGTGAGCAAGACTCTGTTTCCAAAAAAAAAAGTATATATGTATGTGTGTGTGTGTATATATATATATATATATATAAAACAAAAGTATATATATGGTATGTATTTATATACCCACATACATGTATATACATACACACAAAAGTATATATATGTGTACATATATACACACACATATATGTGTATGTGTGCGTGTGTATGTGTATATATATATAGCAATTAGGCAGATAAAGAAAAATAAATGAGAAACACTGAAAGCAAACCAGAACAAAAGAGGTAAAAAGCAAGCTTGAAAGTTAGGGGGTGGGAAATTTCTAAAGCAGAAACTTAGATGTTTTTATGTGCAGGAGGAGATAAGAGATACTCGAGTCCATGAACTGTCTCACAAAACTATGACTTAAAATATAGAATTATAGTGTCATAGTCACATGTTGTTTTTCCTTCTGTACTGAGGTAGTTGAGAACAGGAACCTTATCATAGTTCTTCTGCATGTACCCTGGACTGAGTTCTGTGCTTGACAAATGTTAAGTCCTCAGTTTAATGGATACAGGCCTGCATAAATGAATGAAAGTTGGCAAAGTATGACCAGTTGCTTTACACCATGTCTATCTTTTACTGAATTTACAAAAGTTCGGCAATTTAATAATGATTTATTTTTAAGCTTCTTAAAGAACGGATTCAAATCAGTAAGGAAAGAATCATTTGCCAAAATTCATTCAAATGAATTTAAATATTTGTTTTGATATGTAATTCTGCTTCCTTGTTCTACTAAATGTTCGTCTTTTCTTCCAATCAAACCATATATATTTAACTTCCAGTTATTTGATTTATTTGTTTCACATTCTATGCAGTACAGTAACTAGTTCAGTCACTGATGATATTTTTGTTTTCTCGTTGATACTGCTAATTATGCTTCCCGTGGAAAGAACTGGCAGAAGGAAAACTATAATAATATTCCTTTCAATAGACAAGACAATTCAGCACCCCTTTACTATTTTTACTAGAAAAAAACAAATCACTCAAAATTATTTAGCAGTTGACTGCACAAACACCTGTGTAAAATGACTCTTGGGATGGGGATTCTTTCATTTTATTTATATCATTAAAAAGCAAACCATTTATCAAGTAAAAGTACCATTCTTCTTGCACCTAATAACCCATAGAAGAAACAAATATATCAGTGGCCATTTGTCTTTCAAATTTGAAAGGTTAGTTGTATAGTAGTCTTAAAGTAGAATATTATTATCCCATCAAACAAAACTCTTTTCATTTCTGATATCAACACAATCATTTATTAACTTACTACATATTTTGTGCAATACACTGCATATGACTTATTACTAATATGCACTATGAATACTAATGTTAATTATGAACATCTTGCACATGCGATTGCTGATATTTTGATGGTCAGCATACTATGGACATTACCTAAATGGCTATTTATACCGTGAAAGGAAAGAAGGTTTGGAATGAAAAACCTTTCACTTCACTGTTAATCAAGTAAAAATGTACTAGGATGTTAAGTAGAAGTGATTTCAGCTAATTTTTCATGTGAGACTGTTTCTTAGTCTGTTTTGTGCTACCATAGCAGAAAACCACAGGCTGGATAATTCATACTGAACAGAAATCTATTAGCTCAGGATTCTGGAGGCTGGAAGTTTGAGATCAAAGTGTTGGCATCTTCTGAGGGCTTTCTTGCTGCATCATCCCATGATGTAAGGGAAAAGAGAAGGGGAGAGGGAACAAAAGGAGGCCTAACTTGTCCTTTTATAAGGAACCTACATGTACATTAATGAACCCATTCCCACCATAACAGCCTTATCTATTAATCTACTAATTTTCATTCACTTCTAAAAGGCCCAACATGTTAATTCTGTTACAGTGGTGATTACATTTCCAACACATGTGTTTTGGGAGACATATTCAAACTGTAGCAGAAGGTGAAAATATGTATTGTGTAACATAACTATATTTGTTTATGTATTCTTATTTTATTTTATTTTTAACTTTATTTTACATTCAAGGTACATGTGCAGGTTTGGTATATAGGTAAAATGTGTGTCCTGGGTGTTTGATGTACAGATTATCTTGTCACCCAAGAAACATGCATAGAAACTGAGAGGTAGTTTTTGGATCCTCACCCTTCTCCAACCCTCCACCCTCAACAAGGACCCAGTGTCCATTGTTTTATTCTTTCTGTCTATATGTACCCAATGTTTAGCTTCCACTTATAAGTGAGAACATGCAGTATTTAGTTTTCTGTTCCTGTTAGTATGCTAAGGATAATGACCTCCAGCTCCATCCAAGGTGCTGCAATGGATATGATCTCATTCATTTTATGGCTGCATAATATTCTGTGGCATATATTTACCACATTTTCTTTATCCAGTCTACTACAGATGGGCATTTATGTTGATGTTATATCTTTGCTATTGTGAATAGGGCTGTGATGAACATATGCTTGCATGTGTCTGTATGGTAGATCAATTTATATTCCTTTGGGCATATACTCAATAATGGGATTACTGGGTACAATGGTAATTCTATTTGAAGTTCTTTGAGAAATTGCCAGACAGCTTTCCACAATGATTGAACTAATTTACATTCCCATCAGCAGAGTATAAGTGTACCCTTTTCTCCACAACCACAATGGCATCTGTTATTTTTTGACTTTTTAATAACAGCCATTCTCATTCTGACTGGTGTGAGATGGTATCTCATTGTGGTTTTATTTGCATTTATCTAAAGATTAGTGATGTTGAGTATTTTTTTTTTTATATAGCTTGCTGGCCACATGTATGTCTTCTTTTGAAAAGCATCTGTTCATGTCCTTTGCCCACCTTTTAATGGGGTTATTTGCTTTCTGCTTACGAAGTTGTTTAAGTTCCTTATAGATTCTGAATATGAGACTACTGTCAGATACATAGTTTGCAAATACTTTCTCTCATTCTGTAGGTTGTCTATTTACTGTTAATAGTATCTTTTGCTGTGCAGAAGCTCTTCAGTTTAATTAAGTCCCACTTGTCAAATTAAGCCCAACAAGCATTTTTGTTAAACTTGCTTTTGAGGTCTAGTCATAAAATTATTTCTGAAAAGAATGGCGTTTCCTGTTTTCTTCTAAGATTCTTTCTTATAATTTGAGGTCTTACATCTAAATATTTAATTTATCTTGTTAATTTTTTATGGTGTAAGGAGGGGGTCCAGTTTCAATCTTATGCATGTCTAGCCAGTTATCACAGCACCATTCATTGAATAGGGAATCCTTTTCTCATTTCTTGTTTTTGTCAGGTTTGTGAAAGATCAGATAGTTGTAGGTGTGCGGTCTCACTTCTGGGTTCTCTATTCTGTTCTGTTAGTCTATGTATCTGTTTCTGTAACAGTACCATACTGTTTTCATCAATGTAGCCTTGTAGTATAGTTTGAAATTAAATAATGTGATCCCACCAGCTTTGTTCTTTGTACTTAGGATTGTGTTGGCTGTTTAAGCTCCTTTTTCGTTCCATATGAATTTTAAAATAAATTTTTCCAATCCCATGAAGAATGCCATTGGAAGTTTGTTAGGAGTAGCATTGAACCTATAAATTTCTTTGTTCAATGCAGCCATTCTAAAATATTGATTTTTCTTATCCATGATCATAAAATAGTTTTCCATTTGATTGTGTGATCTCTGATTTCTTTGTGACATGTTTTGTAACTCTCGTTGTAGAGAACTTTCACCTCCCTGATTAGCTATATTCCTAAATATTTTATTCTATTTATGCCTATTGAGAATGGGATTGCATCAGGCCGGGCGCAGTGGCTCACGCCTGTAATCCCAGCACTTTGGGAGGCCGAGGCAGGCCGATCACCTGAGGTCAGGAGTTTGAGACCAGCCTGGCTAACACGGTGAAACCCCGTCTCTACTAAAAATACAAAAAATTAGCCGGGCTTAGTGGCGGGCGCCTGTAGTCCCAGCTACTTGGGAGGCTGAGGCAGGAGAATGGTGTGAACCCGGGAGGCAGAGCTTGCAGTGAGCCGAGATTGCATCACTGCACTCCAGCCTGGGCAAAAGAGCGAGACTCCATCTCAAAAAAAAAAAAAAAAGGGATTGCATTCTTTTTTTATTATTATTATTCTTTAAGTTCTAGGGTACATGTGCACAATGTGCAGGTTTGTTACATATGTATACATGTTCCACGTTGGTGTGCCGCACCCATTAACTCGTCATTTACATTAGGTATATCTCCTAATGCTATCCCTCCGCCCTCCTCCCACCCCATGACAGGCCCCAGTGTGTGATGTTCCCCTTCCTGTGTCCAAGTGTTCTCATTGTACAATTCCCACCTATGAGTGAGAACATGCAGTGTTTGGTTTTTTGTCCTTGCAATAGTTTGCTGAGAATGATGGTCTCCAGCTTCATCCGTGTCCCTACAAAGGACATGAACTCATCCTTTTTTATGGCTGCATAGTATTTCATGGTGTATATGTGCCACATTTTCTTAATCCAGTCTATCATCGATGGACATTTGGGTTGGTTCCAAGTGTTTGCTATTGTGAATAGTGCCACAATAAACATACATGTGCATGTGTCTTAATAGTAGCATGATTTATAATCCTTTGGGTATATACCCAGTAAGGGGATGGCTGTGTCAAATGGTATTTCTAGTTCTAGATCCTTGAGGATTTGGCTTTCAGATTGGTTGCTGTTGGTGTATAGAAATGCTACTGATTTATTATTATTATTATTATTATTATACTTTAAGTTTTAGGGTACGTGTGCACAATGTGCAGGTTTGTTACATATGTATCCATGTGCCATGTTGGTGTGCTGCACCCATTAACTCATCATTTAGCATTAGGTATATCTCCTAATGCTCTCCCTCCCCCCTCCCCGCACCCCACAACAGTCCCCAGAGTGTGATGTTCCCCTTCCTGTGTCCATGTGTTCTCATTGTTCAGTTCCCACCTATGAGTGAGAATGTGAGAGTGTTTGGTTTTTTGTCCTTGCGAGTTTACTGAGAATGATGGTTTCCAGTTTCATCCATGTCCCTACAAAGGACATGAACTCATCATTTTTTATGGCTGCATAGTATTCCATGGTGTATATGTGCCACATTTTCTTAATCCAGTCTATCATTGTTGGACATTGGGTTAGTTTCAAGTCTTTGCTATTGTGAATAGTGCTGCAATAAACATACGTGTGCATGTCTTTATAGCAGCATGATTTATAGTCCTTTGGGTATATACCCAGTAATGGGATGGCTGGGTCAAATGGTATATCTAGTTCTAGATCCCTGAGGAATCGCCACACTGACTTCCACAATGGTTGAACTAGTTTACAGTCCCACCAATGGTGTAAAAGTGTTCTATTTCTCCACATCCTCTCCAGCACCTGTTGTTTCCTGACTTTTTAATGATGGCCATTCTAACTGGTGTGAGATGGTATCTCACTGTGGTCTTGATTTGCATTTCTCTGATGGCCAGTGATGATGAGCATTTTTTCACGTGTTTTTTGGCTGCATAAATGTCTTCTTTTGAGAAATGTCTGTTCATAGAATTGGAAAAAACTACTTTCAAGTTCATATGGAACCAAAAAAGAGCCCGCACTGCAAAGTCAATCCTAAGCCAAAAGAACAAAGCTGGAGGCATCACGCTACCTGACTTCGAACTATACTATGAGGCTACAGTAACCAAAACAGCATGGTACTGGTACCAAAACAGAGACATAGATCAATGGAACAGAACAGAGCCCTCAGAAATAATGCCACATATCTAAAACTATCTGATCTTTGACAAACCTGACAAAAACAAGAAATGGGATAAGGATTCCCTATTTAATAAATGGTGCTGGGAAAACTGGCTAGCCATATGTAGAAAGCTGAAACTGGATCCCTTTCTTACACCTTATACAAAAATTAATTCAAGATGGATTAAAGACTTACATGTTAGACCTAAAACCATAAAAACCCTAGAAGAAAACCTAGGCAATACCATTCAGGACACAGGCATGGGCAACGACTTCATGTCTAAAACACCAAAAGCAATGGCAACAAAAGCCAAAATTGACAAATGGGATCTAATTAAACTAAAGAGCTTCTGCACAGCAAAAGAAACTACCATCAGAGTGAACAGGCAACCTACAAAATGGGAGAAAATTTTCACAACCTACTCATCTGACAAAGGGCTAATATCCAGAATCTACAATGAACTCAAACAAATTTACAAGAAAAAAACAAACAACCCCATCAAAAAGTGGGCAAAGGACATGAACAGACACTTCTCAAAAGAAGACATTTATGCTCTTGCTTCTTTAATTATTTTAGTTATGATATTAGGTTACTAATTTGAGATCTTTTCAACTTTTTGATGAGGGTTTTTAGTGCTACAAATTTTCCCATTAACACTGCCTTAGCTGTGTCCCAGAGGTACTGGTATGTTATATCTTTGTTCTCATTAGTTTTAAAAAAACTTACTGATTTCTGCCTTAATACTTTTATTCACTTAAAAGTCATTTGGGAGCAGGTTGTTTAATTTTTGTGTAATTGTTGTTTTGGGGCAATTTTCTTAGTCTTGTATGTTTTTTTGTTTGTTGTGGTCTGAGAGAGTGGTTGTTATGATTTCAGTTCTTTTACATTTGCTGAGGATTGTTTTATGTCCAATTGTGCAGTTGATTTTAGAGTAGGTTCCATATGCAAATGAGAAGTATGTATAATACATTGTTTTTGTGTAAAGAATTCTTTAGATGTGTATTAGATCCATTTGATCCAGTGTTGAGCTCAGGTCTTGAATATCTTTGCTAACTTTCTGCCTTGATGCTCTTTCTAATACAGTCAGTTTATTCTTGACTTCTCTCACTATTATTATGTGGCAGTTTAAGTCTCTGTGAAGGTCTCTAAGAAATTGCTTTATGAATCTGGGTGCTCTTGTGTTAGGTGCATACATATTTAGGAAAGTTAGGTCTTCTTGTTTAATTAAACCTGTTACCATTACTTAATATCCTTTCTTGCATTTTTGATGGTTGTTAGTTTAAAGTCTATTTTGTCTAAAATTAAAATTCTAAACCCTGCTTTTTTTCTGTTTTTCATTTGCTTGGAGATTTATATACATTCTTTTATTTTGAACCTATGTGTGTCATTGCATGTGAGAGAGGCCTCTTGAAGGCTGCATATCATTGGGTCTTAGTTTTATATTTAGCTTGCCACTCTGAGCCTTTTAACGAGGACACTTAGCCCATTTACATTCAAGGTTAGTATTGATATGTGTGGACTTGATCTTGTGATCATGATGTTGCAGGTTTATTATGCCCAATTTTTTGCATAGTTGCTTTATAGTGTCACTGGTCTGTGCACTTAAGTGTGTGTGTGTTTTTTTTGTTTTTAGCAGCTAGAAACAGTCTTTTCTTTCCATATTTAATGCTTCTCTCAAGAGCTCTTGTAAGATAGGTCTGGTAGTAACTAATTTTCTCAGCCTTTATTTGTCTGAAAAGATCTTATTTCTCCTTTGCTTATGAAGCATAGTTTGATCAGATATAAAATTTTTGATTAGAATTTTCTTTTCTTCAAGAATGTTGAATATATGTCCCATTTCTCTTCCAGCTTGTATGATTTCTCTGAGAAGTCTGCTGTTATTCTGATGGGCTTCACTTGTAGGTGATCTGTTCTTTTTCTCTAGCAGTATTTGACATTTTTTTCTTTCATTTCAACCTTGGATAATCTGACGATTTTGTCTCTTCGGGATGATCTTCATGTGAACTATTTTGCAGATGTTCTCTGCTTTTTCTGAATTTCAGTGTTGGCCCCTATAGCTAGATTGGGGAAAATCTCATGGCTGGTGTCCTGGAGTATGTTTTCTAAGTTGTTCTTATTTTCCACAACCCTTTCATGGATGCCAATGAGTCATAGACCTAGTCTCTTTACATAATTCCATATTTCTTGGAGGTTTTGTTTTTTCCTTTTCTTCTTTCTTTATTCTTGTCTGACTTCCTTATATCAGAAAACTAGTTTCCAAGCTCTAAGGTTCTTTCTTCAGCTTTGTCTATTCTGCTTTTAATACTTGTGTTTGCATTATAAAATTTATATAGAGTGTTTTTTAGCTTTATCAGATTGGTTACATTATTTTTAATGCTGGCTATTTTGCCTCTCAACTCCTGTATTATCTTATTCTGATTCTTAGATTCCTTGATTGGATTTCAACATTCTCCTGACACTCAATGATCTTCATTTCTGTTTATATGCTGAATAATATTTCCATCATTTTAGCCATCTGAGCCATGCTAACAACCCTTGCTGGAGAACTAGTGCAGTCACTTGGAGGAAAGAAGACACTCTGGCTTTTTGAGTTGTCAGAGGTCTTGCACTGGTTCTTTCTCATTGTTGTGGGCTCATGTTCCTTCAATATTTGAAGTTTCTGTCCTTCAGATTTTTTTTCTTTTATCCTATTTGATGACCTTGGGGTTGGACTGTGATATCAGGTGTGTTCAGCAGACTGGCTTAATTATTGGAAGATTTTATGGGGCCAAGCCTTTGGTAAGAACTCCTGAACTGTGTGCTCTAATGCTGGGGGACTGGTATCATGTCCTGGCTTTTATCTCTGCCTTCTCAAGGATAGGAAGCTGCTTCATGAGAGAGGCCAAGTTGCCCCTGGACCACTGGTCACAACACTATGATGTGTGGTGCCAGCCAAAGCAATTCATAAGGAGGTGGCAGTAAGATCTGTCTTCATTCACACATGACAGCAGCAATGGTAGCATAGTGGAGTGAATGGTCATCACCGAAGGCAGGGTGCTAGCAGGTGCTGGGGTGCCCACCTCTGTGCAGGCATTTGCAGCAGCAGCAGTGGCAGTATGGCTAAGTGGGGGAGAAGAGGGGAGGGGACTCTGCTGGTGAGGACACATGTGTTTGCACCAGTGGTGATTTCATCTTGGGAGCAAGGTGCTGGTGGATGCAGGACGGTTTTCACCCTCTGTGCATGTTCACGTTGGCAGCAATGGCCGCTCAGAACTGGGAGTGAGTCTGCTGTTTTTTATGCCTAGTTTTGCAATGATGGCAGTGTCAGCACAGGAGTAAAATGCTGGTAGGTTTGGAGCTTTTTAATTTTTATTGGTTATTTGGATATTCTATTTTATGAAATGCCTGTTTGAGTCTGTTGCCATTTTAAAAATAAATAGGATTCTGTCTTTTCCTCATTGATTTGAGTAGTTATTTATGTATTCATCACACAAGTATTGCCAAAATAAGATCTGGAAATATCTTCTTCCCACTCCGTGGTATTCCTTTTTATCACTTAATGGTATCTTTTAATGAAAAGGAGTTATTATTATTATAGTCTTATGTATTTTTACCTTATGACTAATGATTTTTGAATCTTCTTTAAGAAATAATTGTCCAGACAAGTCATGAATGTATTATTTTACGTTTTTACTAGAACATTTCATCTTTAGTCATTCATACCCATAACCACAATAGAAATAATATTGATGTTTTACATGGTGTGAGTAGGATTCAAGATCAACTTTCTCCCACATGAATATGCATTTAACTTAATTTTATTTTCTTTTCAGTTTTTCCTTTGTCATATTCAAGGGTACATATATTTTCAATTTGTTTATGGATTATATTCTATTATAGTTATCTGTTAAAGTGTTCTTACACCAATACTTTATTATGGCAATTACTGTATTTTTATACATATTAGTAGGGAGCAAGATGGCAGAATAGTAACCTACACCTTTCTTTACCTCTGCTGGAACACAAAATTTTAATAACTGTCAATACACAGAATTGCTCTGTCACAAAAAACAAAAATTTGGTGAGCAATCACAGTACTTGGTTTTCTCTTTGTATCAACAAAAAAGGCATCAAGCAGGGCAGAAAAGACAGCCTTGAATCATCAATGCCAACCCTTCCCTATCCCTCAGTGGCTCTGAAGTGCAGAGAATTTGTGCACTGCGGAGAGAAAAAGTGCAGTAACTGTGGGACTTTACGTTGAACTCAGTGCTGTGCTGTCACAATAAGAAATAAAACTGTGCTGGGTTCAGCCAGCACCA
The DNA here is from genome assembly GCF_028878055.3 of Symphalangus syndactylus. Lineage (NCBI taxonomy): Eukaryota > Metazoa > Chordata > Mammalia > Primates > Hylobatidae > Symphalangus > Symphalangus syndactylus. Next base: position 92,636,832 of record NC_072447.2, read on the forward strand.
GTGCAGGGAGGGAGCATTTGGACCAGCCCTAGCCATGGGGCAATCACCTATTCTAGCAGTCAGAAATTGAGTTTGTCGGCAAGCCCTGCCACTGTAGGCTGAAGTGCTCTGGGGTGCTAGGTAAACTTGAAAAGCAGTCTAGGACAGAAAGGCTGCAATTTTTAGACAACTCATAGTGGTAGGGCTAGGTTTAGAGCCAGTGAACTAGGGTGGCATGCAACCTAGGGAGATACTCACTGGCATGGCTGAGAGATGGTTTATACCATCCCTCCTGCAGCACCAGGCAGCAAAACTCATAGCAACCAAAGTGACTCATTTCTCCTGCTTAAGGAGAAGAAATCAAAGCATAAAGAGGATTTTGTCTTGCATCTTGGATACCATCTCATTCACAATAGGATAGGGCACATGGCAGAGTTGTGAGGTCACTACTCAAGGCTCTAGCTCCTTGATGACATTTCTAGATATACCCTGGACCAAAAAGGAACACACTACCTTGAAGGGAAGGACCGATTCTTGGCAGAATTCATCACCTACTGACTAAAGAGTCCTTCAGCACTAAATAAGTAGCAGCAATACCCAGGGAGTATATAGTGGACCTTGAGCTCTGAAACATGCTGGCTTCAGGAGAGACCCAGCACATTCTCAGCTGTGATGGCTATGGTGAAAGACTCCTTTCTGAGAAAGGTAAAGAAAAAATATGGGGACTTTGTCTTGCATGTTAGGTACCAACTCATCCACAGTAGGGTAGAGTAAGAAGAAGGTTCTTGAAGTTTCTGAGTTCAGGCCTAGGCTGTTAAAAGCATTTCTGGACATATTCTGGGACAGAGAGGAGCCCAGTGACCCGAAAGATGAGTCCCAGGCCTGGCAGTATTCATCACAAACAGTCATATGTGTCTTTGAGTTTTAAGCAAATATCAGTTGTGACCTGTCAGAAACCTCCACAGACCGGTGGTGGTGAAGGCTACAAGAAAAGACTCCTCTGACTGTGGAAAGGGGAGGGAAGAGAAAGAAGGAGATTATATTGCTGTCTGAGTGGTAACTTAACCACAGTAGCATAGAACATCACATAAATTGCTAAGGTAAATTGCTACTCTAAACCCTGGAACCAAAACACTACCTCTGGACATATCCATAGCCAGGATGAACTCACCACTCTGAAAGAAGGGCCTTGGGCAAAGACCAGTGCTGTGGTAGCTTCAGGTCTGACCCAGTGCATTCTCAGTTGTGGTGGCCACAAAGGTACTTGAGTCAGCACAGCTGCAGTTCCAGTTGTCTCAGCACAGAGAAATTCCATCTGTTTGGGAAAAAATGTAAGAGGAAGAACAAGATTCTTTGCCTGTAAATACAGAGAAATCTTCTAGATCTTAACCATGACCACCAAATCGGTACTTTTATGAGTCTGCAAAACTCACAGCATTATTGGGCTTGGAACCCAATTTATGTAGAATACCTTGAAAGCCTTCCCAACAAAGACAGACACAAACAAACTCAGACTGTTAATACTATAATAAATACCTAATTATTCAATGCCAAGAGACTGAGAGACATCTACAAGCATCACCACCATCCAGGAAAATGTAACTTCACTAAATGAACTAAGTAAGGCACCAGAAACCAATCATGGAGAAACAGAGATATATGTCCTTTCGGAGAGAGAATATGAAAGGGCTGTTTTGAGAAAAGTCGAAGAAATTCAAGATAATGCATAGAAGAAATTCAGAAGTCAATTGGAAAAAAAATTAACAAAGATTAAAAAATTAATAAGAATCAAGCAAACATTCTAGAGGTGAAAAATGCAATTAACATGTTGAAGAATGCATCAGAGTTTTTTAATGGCAGAATTGATCAAGCAGAAGAAACAACTAGTGAGCTTGTATCCAGCTTATTTGAGAACTCACAGTCAGAAGAAAAAGAATGAAATATAAAAATCTAGAAAAGTGCCATAAAAGGGCAAACCTAAGCCCAAAAGGCCTTATGGAGGAGGTTGTAAAAGAAATAGGATAGAAAGTTTATTCAAAGTGATAGTATCAGAGAATTTCTCAAACCTAAAGAAAGATATCAGGCATTCAACTACAAGAAAGTTATAGAATATGAAACAAGTTTAACTCAAAGAAGGCTACATCAAGGTATTTAATAATCGAAGTGCCCAATGTCAACAGTAAACTAAGACTCTATAAGCAACAAGAGAAAAGAAACATACATACGATGTAGCTCTAATATGTCTGGCAGCAGACTTTTCAGTGGAAGCCTTACAGGCCAGGAGAGAGTAGCATGACATTTTTAAAGTGCTGAAGGAAAACAATTTTTTCATAACCTTGAAGATCTTGTGAAAATATCCTGTAAGCATGAAGGAGAAATAAATACCATCTCAGACAAGAAAAAAAACCTGAGGGATTTCATCAATACCAGACCTGTTCTATAAAAATCCTTCAGGGAGTTCTTCAATCTGAAGGGAAAGGATGTTCATGAGAAGGAATAAGTCATTTGAAAATACAAAACTCACTGGTAATAGTAAGCACACAGAAAAACACAGAATAATATAAAAACCTAATTGTGATGCATAAACTACTCTTTACTGAATTAGAAAGGCTAAACGATGAACCAATAAAAAATAATAACTAAAATAAGACATAGATGGTACAATAAGACATAAAGAGAAACAACACAATGCTAAAAAATGAGAGACAAAGTTAAAGTGTATAATTTTGATTAGTTTTCTTTTTCCATGTTTGTTTATACAATCAGTGCCTGTCCAGAGATTAAGGCAGAGGTTATTCACGCAATTTTTAAATCCCTCTTTCTGGCCCTATACTATTTAGAATTACCCCTTCAGTTTCCCATGGCAGTGGTTGCGCCAACTTCAAGTTCCTTGTTCTTAAGGCCAAAAACGTGTGGACTCCCTACTGGAGTTTAAGCTACCCTATGTGCTTGCTCTTAGGTTAAGAAGCAGCAAACAATAAGGATTTTATCATATGCCGTTTTCCTCTTCTAAGTGCAGACTTCCCTCAAGAATATGACTACTTTTGTTGACTTTTAAGATTCTTCACTTAGATTTTTTTAATTTTTAGTGGATTTTATAGTTCTTATCCACAAGATGATTATCAAATGGAGATTACTGAGCCTTACCAGTAGCAGAGCTTCCTCGATACACTTTTAAGCAAAGAAAAAAAAACATGTTATATAAAAAAGAGTATGGTAAGAGCTAAATAATTTAAATGATTTTAATATATCTAACATTCCTTGAGCATTTGAGGTGTGCCTGCTCTATTCATAATTGCATTACATGCATTGTCTTATCGTTACTACCATATGAAGGAAGTTTCCTGATTTTGTAGATAGGGGAAAATGCCTCAGATAAGTTAGGTAAGTTGCCTAAATTCATTTATCTAGTAAATTGTGGAGCTGGAACTCCAAGTATAGTTCTTTGACTCCAAATCAACATACCTATGAAACACTACCCTTCTACATTCTGCATAGTTTTAACACATATGACTGGAAACACACTGAAAACTGATAAATCTACTCTGTATGAATTACAGGATAGTAGGTTATTTTCTCTTCATTTTTATATATTATATATTTTCTAACATTCCTTAAGCATTTGAGATGTGCCTGCCATTTTCATAATTGTATTATATGCATTGCCTTATTCATTCCTCATTACCACCGTATGAAGAAACTTCCCTGATTTTGTAGATAAGGGAAAATGTCTATATGTGGCCTGTATAATTGAAAAGAAACAATTTTTTTTCTAGAGTAAAGAAGTTGGCCAAGAATGTCAAAGCTATTTAGTTACATTTTGAGGATTTCTTTTACATTTTCCCTAAAGTGAGATATTAATATATGGTTTCTTTATATAAAGTGTTTTCACATTAGTTATTTTAACAGAAAAAAGCAATCTTACATAAAGAATACAGTTTGTAATTTTAATCTTGATATGTAACAACTTGTAATCGATTGCATAAATCATAGACAAATTCTTTGAGAGGAGAATAATTCCTTATGAAGCTCAGCTGTAAAGCAATCTTACATAAAGAATACAGTTTGTAATTTTAATCTTGATATGTAACAACTTGTAATCGATTGCATAAATCATAGACAAATTCTTTGAGAGGAGAATAATTCCTTATGAAGCTCAGCTGTCCATTAAGCCTTGAAGAAAAATTACAGAGTGGGAGGAAGATATTTCTAAAACTTGTTTTGACTGGTACTGTAATAAAGTAGTAGCTTTGTCACAGCTTTGTTACTCTTGGAACTGTGTCTGAAAAATCCAGTCTCTTGGTTGTATTATCTTATATGCATATCCACAAAACTTAAAGAAGATGGTACTTCTGGTTATGGACAAAGCAGGCTGTGATGTCAGCGTTGTACCTACCCATTGCAATCTTTAATATACAGTGTTGTGCTAATAGACAATATTTATGCTTCAAGTTATTCCCTTGGATTATCTCTATATTTTTGTCTACCCGTTTGTTTGCTTTCTCTTTTTAAATTTATTTTAGGTTCTGAAAGTACATGTGCAGGTTTGTTACATTTGTAAATTGTGTATTGTTGATGCTTGGTGTATGAATAATCCTGTCACCAAGGTAGTGAGCATAGTACTCCATAGGTAGCCTTCCAACCCATGTTCCATTCCCACTCTTCCCACTCAAGCATTCCCCAGTGTCTGTTTTTTCTATCTTTGTGTCCATATATATTCAATGTTTAGCTCCCACTTACAAGTGAGGGAATGTAGTCTTTGTTTTTCTGTTCCTGTGTTCGTTCTCTATGCTTTTGAATACAAATGTTCTTGTCACTCTAACACTTGATTTACTAAAAACGAAGTCTTAGTTTATTATATCATATAGTATTGAAATATTTTCTCATTGTCTACCACATCTCCTTTATCATGTTTATTGGCTTACTCCATTTGTATATTTATAGTTATTCATAAATTCATTTTCAAGTGTATTTGATTCATTTTTTTGTCTCATATGTGATGTTTGCTTGGTTTCATCCTGGGACTTAAAAATCAGTGGCAACTTGTTGGAGAGCAGAATAGGGCTTGACAAACTATCAAGACATGTATTAAAGTACTACCTCATCACCAAACGTGAGTGTGTCTTTTTTGTTTATTTAAAGATGATACAATTATACACACACACATTCACAATGCATACCCCTATCTCACCTGCTATATAATTAATGGCAGAAAAATAACATATTTCTTCCTGGGAAGCAAAGCGCTATCTGCAAAGTTGTATAACATTATTTAATTTTGGCACTTTAACATCTTGAAATGGGTATGGGAGAGTGTTATGGTGGACACAGGGAGTACAGATCTATCATTAATACACTGTGTATCTGTAGTGGAAGCTCCAAAAAAATCAGAAAATTTAGTCTATCTAAATAATTGTCCCAGGCTAATAACTTTTGATATAAATACCAAGGTCAATTTTTATTTTCAGTCCATATTTGGAGTTGAGTCTTGTTGAGACTCAATACAAACCAATTATATTATTTGTCTTTTATTGATGTAGACTACTCTAAAACCAGGCAGCTGGCTCATCAGAGTATGCATTCTGGTCACAAAGGGACCAGAGAGATTTGAGAGTTCAGTCCAACTCATCTTGAATAGTAGATAGAAAAATTAATGCTGAATGAATTGCTTTGTTTCTGTTTATAAAAACATATGAAAACGATTAGTTGTTGGAAAATATGGCCTAGAGTTTCTTAGAAACATTTTTGTCTTTCCATGGAAAACTGTCCAATTTGCAACGCCACATTAAAAACACTTTATGATAAAAAAAAAAGTGCTAAAATTCTAGCAATGTCAATAATCAGGAAAATGCCATTAATGCTAGCTTTCTTATTTGTGGGGATTCAGCATAATAGGAAAAGTGTTCATTTCCATAATATACATACTAAATTATTTCATCTTATACAATCTCTGTTCAGTTTTTTAAAAAATATTTAAAACCCAGTCTGCTGTCAATTAAGTAGCTTTATTTAATACGTGACTTCTACTAACATATGCTTGCTTATTTGTTTTTCTTCTCTGTTGGTGCCTTGCTTTCATTCAGCGCATATTTTGCTTTAAGTTGAGCTGACGATAATTTAGCAGGCCCAGCTGTAGAAATTCAGCCTCAACATAGTCAGATGTTCTCATCAAATTAGCTAATTGGCAGTGGCTTTATAAATTCCTTAATTACAGCTGCAAACATGTTATTATAGGAAACAAACCAAGTAGAAAAACCCTTAAAAATTCTCATTTTACATGGTTGTAAATGTCCTTAAGTGGAGAAAATCTGATAATTTTGTTACTATGCTAACACACTATTGTTCTAATGATAGGGAATTAGGTATATGAGAGATGTAAACAAAGAATGAAAATGTTTGATGGGTAAAATAACATTCGCTTTAAAGACTACATTGTTTTACATTTTTCCTTCAGTGATTTGGTTGCCCATTAAAACCGTACAAAGTTAATATGCATTATATCATTTGTCTGGCTAAGCAGAAACTATAAATGTTTGTGCAAAATATACTTATTTGTTCATATAACTATCAATAAGACAATTTAAACTTCTTGTCAAATGGGGTTTGTCTTACATCTTTTATAAAGGGTTTCCAGATATTTATTATTGAATTAATTCAATGATGAGGTAGTTAGAAAACTTTTTATAGTTGAAGCATATTAAATCTGTGTGCTGCTTGCTGAGACTATCCTTTTTCTAACCCAATTCAGTAGAAAATGTAAAAAGTAAACAGACTTTTAAATTAACAGTTTGCTCTATGAATCTGAAATCATGGTATATTATGTTCACTGTTTTAAAATTACTACCCTCAAAGGGTATTATTTGTAAGTATAATTTTGTAGTAAATGAAAAACAGGACTGAGGTTGAAAGAAAATGAACTTACAGAACCTGCCATAAAATTCCTCTAATATTTTACCATACAAAGCACACAAATGTAATTTCTCAGTTACACGTAGAAAAAAAGAAAACGTTAATTACATACATAAGAACAAAAATAAGAATAAAAAGCTTAATTGCTGTGGTCTGAACTAATGAATATTAAATTGATATTTACAATATTTTGCAAAGACTATTTTTAAACTATTTTTAAATTTCTGTTTTGTTTCTATATCATCAAAAATATTGAAGGTAGCATAAATTCGGGAATGTTTTAAATGCTTTTATAATTCTTTGTGGTAACATATTAAATGCATCTCTATGTGCAGTTTTCCTTGTTTCCAGACTATGTACTTAAAAGATAACCATTTTCCACGTGAAACAAAATGGAATAGGGGTTGTGTAAGTGTGTTTAAAGAAAAACAATATATAAAAATTGCTCTTCAGAAACCTCAAATTCAGAAAGTATGTAAAAGAAGTAGTGTACATATATATATATATATACACACACATATATCTTATTAAACAAAAACACAGCAAAAATTTAGAAATACCTTATCACTATTTATAATACTTGATTATTGAAGAAATTAAATTGTTATGTATTATTATAAAGTGTATTAAATGTCTACTTTATTATTGTTAATAAGAAATAAAAGATAAACCTCAAATGCTAATCAATAAAATAAAGGGATTTCAATCCTTACTTTGCTAACATCCTAACATGTCAATAGCTAAAAAATTTTATCACTTTTCCAGAAAAAAATTGTCTCAAATAATTATTTTTAATAAATATATACAAGAAAGCAGTTTATGAAAAAGAGTGCAAGAACTAGAAACAAAAGTAATTAATGAGGAGAGAAACAATTCCAAAAACACATGATATTTTTATTATGATATTTTACTTCACTCAGGAAAACAATGCATAGCTAAACCTAGGATGAAAAGTTTTGTATTTGAATTATTCGAAATCCTGTATGAAAGTGATTTCATTTTTGTCTAAAGTATATTTTCATTTGCCCTCTATTATAGTGTTACCTACTTTCTAGACCCTTTCTTCAAAGGTTTATGGTAAAGTACCTTCAAAAGCCTACCTAGCTCAATGAATTTCTGATTTTCACTAAAATTGGAAAATGTATTCTCAGAGCTAAGGACCATTTTAGCAGCTAATCTTCCATTTGGACTCACATAGCTTAAAACGTTGTCTATAATTGTCGTATTTGTTATTCAATATAGTCACCAACTCCATAACTTAGTGAGATTTTCTTCAAGTTTGTGGAACACCTGCATCAGACTCACATAGAGATAACTCAAAATTAGATATCTGGGAGCTATCAGTACCTGCTGAATGGAATTTTTTATGGTTCTTTTCAGTAACATGCAATTTTAAGAAATTTCCTGGATAAGTCTAATATATAGTGATAATTGAACACCAATGGAAGTGCTTGATTCCTATGCCTCTGGAAACAAACAGACCTGAGTTATATATTTACTATCTGTGTAAATGTATAACTGTCACCTTTTCTGAATGCCCATCATTTATAATACTTTGTAAAAGAGAAAAAAATTGTATTCAATGTTTTTCAAGAGTGGTCCATTGACCCTTCAAACTTAATAGTGTTCAGCACTGTGGTAGGTTGTAGTCTTTTTTTTCAAACAGCTTAAAGTCTAGTGGAAGAGTCAAGACTAACAGAAATTAATCTATAGAAATAATAGAGGATGGTATATGTGTCATATGGTATCAAACACATATTGTCAATGTTTCTGGAAATAAAGAAATTAATATACAGAAATATAGATAGAATTCAGAAAAGGAGAAGAAAGGGTATTTTTGGCAAAATACCCTTGCTCCACTGCTTTTCAGTTTTAACCGTACATTGTATTTATCCAAGATGTTTGTTAAAATTGCACATTTATGAAAAAAAATACATACAGAGATTTCCATTCGGCAGATAATATTTCCCAGAGACCTGATATTTCTCAGAGCTCTGATTCTGAATGATTTTAAGCAACAAAAAAAAATTTGTAGGACATCAAGATAAACCCAACTAGAAGCAAGCAAGTAAATGGAAGTATGAAGAATTTGATAAATAGGTGGGTTACGTCAGACAAAAGGTCCTAAAAATCTATGAAGAAGATCTAGAATTCATAGTGTAAGCACACATATATTTTTAATAGAAAAGTGTAAAAAAATAGCATTTATTTATATTAAGATTTCAGTATTAACTGAATGATATCAACTCTGGCCATATATTACAGAAAACAAAATATTATTACTTGGGGTATAAACAATAATATGATAGAATTTAAGGAGACTTTTACTTCTGATCATGATGGAGTAGCTGATACCAGACTTGTCATAGCAGTTAAAATAACCATAAAATTGGACAAAAATTGCGAGACATCTTTTCTCAAGCACTAAACCACAGGTAGCATGAGAGTGCAATCCTCAAAAGAAAGAGAATTCATGATGTGAGTACCATATTGGCAATAGCTTTTTTACTGGGGACAATTTTCAGATTGTAGTACATAGAACTGGAACCCAAGCAGAACACAATCGTTCTGCTGAGCTCACAAGGCAGACGTCAGAAGTGTGGGTATAGTAGCAGGAAACTGTGAGTCAAAGCACCACAGAGAAGGGATCTGCACTGAGTGGCAGAAGTCTACGGGAAGTTTCAGACCTGTCTTTGGTGAAAGGGTAAACTGTGAAGGATCAGGATGATACCATGTGAGGATAGCAACATAGGACTTACTACAGATGAGAGTAAATAGTTAATAGACATTAAGCAGTTTCAAGAAACATTGGTATTCTAGTCCAGTCACAGTAAAGAGACCTAACTAATAAGTACCCAGGGAATACAGCTAAGATAAAGGAAAGGTATTGCTTAAGAAATAAGGATGGTGGGCCAGGTGCAGTGGCTCATGCCCGTAATCCTAGCACTTTGGGAGGCCGAGGTGGGCAGATCACGAGGTCAGGAGATTGAGACCGTCCTGGCTAACACGGTGAAACCCCATCTCTACTAAAAATACAAAAAAAAAGAAAAAAAGAAAAAAAATAGCCAAGCGTGGTGGCGGGTGCCTGTACTTCCAGCTACTTGGCAGGCTGAGGCCAGGGAATGGCGTGAACCTGGGAGGCAGAGCTTGCAGTGAGCCAAGATCACGCCACTGTGCTCCAGCCTGGGTGACAGAGCGAGACTCTGTCAAAAAAAAAAAAAAAAGAAGTAAAGTAAGGATGGTGGGGAGGAGCAAATATGGCCGACTAGAAGGACCTGCCATTGGTGGCTCTCACCAAGAAGAACAAAAACAGTGGGTGAATCCTGTACCTTCAGCTGACGTATCCAGGTTCTCTCATTGGGACTGACTAGACAGTTGATGTGACCCACAGAGACCGAGGAAGAGCAGGGTGGAGTGGTAGCCCATCCAAAAGCTGCACAGGGCAAGAGGAGCTCCCACTCCCAGGCAAGGGAGGCAGTGAGTGATTGCACTACCCAGTCTGGGTAACCACATTTTTTTTTCATGGGTCTGTACAACCTGTGAATCAGGAGATTCCTTTGTGAGCCCATGCCACCAGGGCCTTGGGTCCCAAGCACAGAGCTGTGCAGGCTCTCAGCAGCCACTCAGGTTATGGCAAGTGGCAGCAGGCTAGAGAATGTCTAAGATGACCGAATTGCCAGGGGTAAGGGTGACCGCCATCACTGCAGCTCCAGTTGGCCATTTTCCCCTACTGGGGCCAGGGAGACCAAGTGGTTTGGACCAGGAGGAATTCCCCCACAGTGCAGCACAGTGGCTGTGGCATATTGTGGTCAGACTGCTTCTTTAGGTGGTCCTGGGATCCATTTCTCCTCACTGGGCAGGGCCTCCAAAAAAGAGCCCAAATAGCAAAGACAATCCAAAGCAAAAAGAACAAAGCTGGAGGCATCACCTTACCCAAATTCAAACTATACTACAAGGCTGCAGTAACCTAAACAGCATGGTACTGATACAAAAACAGACATGTAGACCAATGGAACAGAATGGAGAACTAAGGAATAATACTGCACATCTACAACCATCTGATCTGACAAAAACAAGCAAGGGGGAAAGGATTCCCTATTTAATAAGTGATGCTGGGAGAACTGGCTAGCCATATGAAGAACACTGAAACTGGACCCCTTCCTTACACCTTACGCAAAAATTAACTCAAATGGGTTAAAGAGTTAAATGTAAAACCCAAAACTATAAAAGCCCTAGAAGAAAATGTAGGCAATATCTTTCAGGACATAATCATCGGCAAAGATTTCATGGATTGAAGGATATGAAGTATTGATCCTGAGTGTGTCTGTGAGAGTGTTGCCAAAGGAGACTAACATTTGAGTCAGTGGGTTGGGAAAGGCAGACCCACCCTTAATCTAGGTTGGCACAAACTAATCAGCTGCCAGCATGGCTAGAATATAAGCAGGCAGAAAAATGTGAAAAGAGAACTGGCCTAGCCTCCCAGCCTACATCTTTCTCCCATGCTGGATGCTTCCTGCCCTCAAACATCGGACTCCAAGTTCTTCAGTTTTGGAACTCTGACTGGCTCTCCATGGTCCTCAGCCTGCAGACGACCTATTGTGGGACCTTGTGATCATGTGAATTAATACTTAATAAACTATATATATATTCCATTAGTTCTGTCCCTCTAGAGAATCCTGACTAATACTATAGGTGTGTGTTTAATTTTTTAAGAAACTTTCAAACTCTGAAAAGAGTTATTTCTTAATATAAAAAATGCCCCATCCGTAAAATGAAAAAGCAAGTGCTATTTTACAAAATCATGTTACCATATATCGGTAAGATTATTCACTGGAGAAACAAAGAAAAACAGAGCTTGCCTATCAAACTTTGACTGAAATATACAGTAATGTGTGTAATTTAAAGTACTAGTTTTAGTTAAGCTCTCAAAATTGTTGCACATCAACTCATATAGTTCTCTGTTCACCATAAAAAGGATCTGATTTGGTAACTGAATGCTTGTGGCTTGTAGTCATTCCATGATGAGTTAAGTCTTGTCTAAGGAATTACTCTGTTTATTTGATTGTTTAATATTAATTTAAAAAGTTTATTGAAGAAGGTTTGTTCTTATATTGCATTTTGCTAAGCAATACTACTAGTAAAAGATATTGAACCAGAATAACAATTAAGCAAACAAGGATTTCAGTGTTTAACACTCACTGTAGGTAGCAACAGTGAGGCTGTACTGCTTGAGGAAAATATCACGGGGGCTGTATCACATATCCAAAGTGTGGCACCTGAAAACAAAATCGTTATTACATGCTAAAGAGAACACTAAATAGCACTACGTAAGTGTTCATCCCATTAAAACATTCTAATCATTTATAATACCTTTGACCATGTCAATTATATTTGATCTTATCTAACTAGACCATGGTAAAAGTTGATATCCAGAAAACAACTTTATTTTTTTCATATAGAGATACCATAAAGTGACTTTCAGGTAATAAATTTGAAAGTTTCTTGAGGGTTGTCATAATTTTCACGGTTTCTACTCTTCTGTTGTCTAATGGTTTGACACTTTTTTTTGGCAGCTTAGACATATATCCTCTGTATATTTTTTGTATAAAATTATATATGATTAATCTGTCAATGCAGAAAAATGTGACATAAGTTTTTGTCAGTTGAGAAAACATAATTATTTACAAAGAAAACTTTAATTGGAGGCCATGACTGAAGAAGAATATATAGTTCATTTAATTTCCTAGATCCAGTGACTTTTGAATTGATCTGAATTGCAGAATTAATTTAAAATATCTTTTACACAGACTCTAGGAATTATCCACTGTTGTACTATGTTATACTATTCCTCTTTAACAATAATTATTGGCTTCTACATTTATGCTCATTAGTAGTGAGAATTTTCTTGATAAAACATTAGACTCAAAACTAAAACAAAACTGTCATAAAACTTACCTGAAAAATATTTGAAGTAGACTAACATATGATAGCAGAAATACTAAAAAATGTGCATCCTGTCTTTCTCTTTACTTTGCTATATCTTGTGAAAAATATAACGGAAATAGTAAAAGAATAGACTTAACTTTTCACTTGGAATGAGTATACAATTGTATTATTAAGCATAGAAATAATTTTAAAAGGGCACATACATTTTATAATCCATGGCAAAAGTGTGCCATATTGTATTATAATGTGTTGTAATGCGGTTGGTTTAATTTAGTAGACATTCTTTGCTTTTCATTTCTGAAATAAGGTTTCTAAATATATATAAATAATATTTAGATATTTCTAGCAGCACTTAATATTTATGTGTTTAAGTTAAGCATATATCTCATGAACTCATACTAGGATTCAACACATTACAATTTCAAAAGTGTTCTGCTGAGCCAGGCCAAGCATATGTGTGGGCCAGTAGGTACCCTTGAGTAATGATTAAGTATTTAGAATTTCCTCTACCAATAATATATAAAGAAGTAAGCACTAAAGATAAAAATAAGGCTGGGTGCGGTGGCTCACGCCTGTAATCCCAGCACTTTGAGAGGCTGAGGCGGGCAGATCACCTAAGTTCAGGAATTCGAGACCAACCTGGCCAACATGGCGAAAACCCATCCTTACTAAAAATACAAAAATTAGCTGGGCGTGCTGGCATGCACCTGTGGGACCAGCTACTTGGGAGGCTGAGTCAGGAGAATCTTTTGAACCCAGGAAGCAGAGCTTGCAGTGAGACAAGATTGCACCACTGCACTCCAGCCTGGGAAACAGAGCAAGACTCCATCTCAAAAATAAAATAAAATAAAATAATAAAATAAAATAAAATAAATAAAATAAAATAAAATATAAAATAAAATAAATAAAATAAAATAAAATAAAATAAAATAAAATAAAATAAAATAAGGCCGGGCGCAGTGGCTCATGCCTGTAATCCCAACACTTTGGGAGGCCAAGGCGGGTGGATCACCTGAGGTCAGGAGTTCACGACCAGCCTGGCCAACATGGTGAAACCCCGTCTCTACTAAAAATACAGAAAATTAGCCAGGAGTGGTGGCAGGTGCCTGTAATCCCAGCTACTCGAGAGGCTGAGGCAGGAGAATCGCTTGAACCCAGGAGGCAGAGGTTGCAGCATGGGCAACAAGAAGGAAACTCTGTCTCAATGAATAAATAAATAAATAAAAATAATATCCCTGCCCTGGCCGATCTCTAGCTCAAAGAGTCACTCAAGGAAAGAGCATCAGCATGAGGGAAACTGCGTAAGAGGTCTCTTTGAATTAGAGTTTTAAGAAAAAATCAGCTGCGTTGACTTTCATTATATTAATCAAATAAAGGAATCTAAAAAGCTAGTGTAACACATTTACAAAAAACTTCATATAGTGAGATACAGCAGAGGGACATGACAGAATCCACAAGTGCTATAGAAGACTTTGAGGCAGTAACAGTAAAACAAATTCTTATTCTAAGATGGGCTTCCTAATGCATCTTTTCATCAAAATATTTTAGAAATCCTGCTCTAGTAATGGGGAGACTAGTGGTTGGCATAGAAATAATGAGAGTTTTCTGGCATTTTTTAAATCTAGAGAAGAATACAATTTAGTCTTAAGATGGCAGCCTCACCACATGAGCAATATTTAATACATCTCCTGTATTTATAGAGCTATCAATTTAAGGACTAAACTCAGGCAGATAGTAACGTTTTCAGTGTGATTTCATTACTACAACTTTCAATTTGTGCACCAAGTTGAATTATTCAAAAATAAATATGTATCAGCCAGGGTTATCTAGAGGGACAGAACTAATAGGATCAATGGATATATAAAGGGGAGTTTACTAAAGAGTATTGACTCACATGATCACAAGCTGAAGTCCCACCTTGTGAGCAAGGACGAGGAGCAAGGATGCCAGTCTAAGTCCCAAAACCTCAAAAGTAGAAAAGCCAACAATGCAGCCTTCAGTCTGCAGTTGAAGGTCCAAGAGTCTCAAAGATGAAGAACTTGAAGTCTGATGTTCAAGGGCAGGAAGCACCCAGCACAGGAGAAAGATGGAGGCCGGAAGCTTAAGCCAGTCTAGTTCTTCCATGTTCCTCTGCCCGCTTTTATCCTAGCTGCACTAGCAGCTGATTAGATGGTGCCCACCCAGATTGAGGGTGGGTCTGCCTCTCCCACTCCACTGACTCAAATCTTACTCTCCTTTGACAATACCCTCAAGACTCACCCAGGAAGAATACTTTGCATCTTTCAATCCCATCAATTTGACACGCAATATTAACCACCACAAAATACATTTTATTCAGACAAAGTAATAGTAAAGAGGAAAACTAGACATCATGTAGGAGATTGAACTGAGTAACCTCCAAGTTTGGTTTGAAATCTATAATTATATCAAAAGTTGGTGAAGGCTTGCCCATTATTAGTCTTATTTATTCCAATAAAAGACACTGAATATATTAGATTAAGAGCCACCAATAGTTAATTTCAATTTTTCACAATGTATTATTATTTAAAAATTGAATGTGATTAGTTTGTGTAGAAATTACCTGATTTACAACTCATTTGAGAGGAAAGCACTAAAGATGTCATTATCATATTTATTATTATGAATGATTCAGAACACTTTTGTATCTACCCTCATCTTTCCATTTTCTGAGTTATGTTCATTTAATCAGGGAGGGTAAACCAATTCTGGAACAATTACTGGTTTTAGCATGTAACTCTTCAAGATTTTACTTTTTGCATTCATTTATTTTTGTCATGTTGACAGCATAATTTATATTTAATCTTATATGGTTGATTGATTTAAAGATTTATCACTTGTCATTTTATACTACTTTTCCTTTCTGACTTGTTAATGTTCAATTATTTTTTATACAGTTAGAATATGTCTTTGAGTAATTATTTGTATAAAGGTCATGTGAGTGATACATTCACAAAGCCTGTGCCCATCTGAATATGGCTTTTAATTTGTCATTACACAAGAAAGGTTTATTGTTGCTGAGAAATCTAAAACCACATGACCGGTTCTTTTGCAGGTAAAGTATTAGCTTTCCTTACTGCTTTTATGCTTGTAGATTTTTCAATTTTATATTTTATTTTTATTTTTCATTTTACTTTAAGTTCTGGGATACATGTGCAGAATGTGTAGGTTTATTACATAAGTAAACGTGTATCTTTAAAACTAAATTTGATGCAGGAACATATATATACTTGTGGGACCTATTTTGTTAATCTTTCTTCAGTAATGTAATGTAATAAACTCCCTTTTTAAAATATTTTGGCCAATTATTTTATTCAGATAGATTGAGGGAAAATCAGGGAAGCCATTTAAGATACAGGTAGATTCTAGGAGAATAAGAAAAGACTATTTGCTTAAAATGTTCAATAAACCTTTCTGTGATCAGCAAGTATGGTGATATGTGTTTTATTTGCCATATAGTAAACCACATCCAACATTCCTTGAAAATCTTAGGGCAAATAAACCTCAAGGGGATGTGGGATGTGGTAAGATTTTCTATTTCAAATTTAATTTTTTTAATGACAAACAGCGGAATATTTTGATATTTTAAGTCTCCTTAAAATGCACTAGAATTAAATAGCTGCATCAAAATAATTACATCAAAATGGTGTATCCTCCTGCTAGTTTACAATCATGGCAATCTAGAAATATAAAGATCTTAGTATTTTCTGATACTCGGACAGCAATTAAGAATTTTAGTACAAAATTAAGCTGAAAACTGGTTTTCTTTTTCAGCTTATATTCAAATTGTCATTTGCTGTATCATTTTTAGGAAAAACACAATTTCTTATTGCTTTAAATATAGCATTTCTATGAAATCAGAAAATTAACACATAAGATATTGTTTCAAGGAAATATAATTTTTTTTTTTTTTTTTTGAGACGGAGTCTCGCTCTGTCACCAGGCTGGAGTGCAGTGCCGTGCGATCTTGGCTCACGGCAACCTCCGCCTCCTGGGTTCAAACAATTCTCCTGCCTAAGCCTCCGGAGTAGCCGGGACTACAGTCACACAGCACCACGTTCAGCTAATTTTTGTATTTGTAATAGAGACGGGTTTTCACCATGTTGTCCAGGATGGTCTCAATCTCGACCTCGTGATCTGCCCACCTCAGCCTCCCAAAGTGCTGGGATTACAGGCGTGAGCCACCACGCCCTGCCAGAAATATGAATTTTTTAATATACACAACAGCTTCCATAGACTGATATTAGCATTCAAATAAAAATATTCAGATACAGAAGATTCACTATAACGGGTATTAAAAAAGAATTTAAAATATTTGTGGCAGCTGTGGAAGCAGAAAAAATTTAAAAATTTTACTATTAGAGGAAGTAAGCATAGATTATAGAGTCTGGTGTTAATGTTTGTTCTGATTCTTGAGTTCTTCAGTAGATTATACAATTGGAGAATCACAACTTAATCAGTAAAGAAAGGATTGCAGAAATACGTCATACTGAGCTCAGAAATACTGCAAGGGTGGCTCACTATTAATTTACAGTTTAGATTCTGAAGGCTACAGCAAAGTTATAAATCAATTAATAAAGAATATACATGTTTCCCATCAACCTATGTGAATTGAGAACCATAATATATTAAAAAATGCAAGTGCATTTTAAAAATTAAGAGGTGTTGACTACACAAACTTTAATGCATTTTACTTGGCTATGGTTAATAGTTTTGTTATATTTATTTATCACAGGAAATATACATATAGAACCAAGCAAGCTGAACTTTTAAAAGGATTAAACAATAAGAGTTTATAAGGGGTGCACGTTAATATTTAGCTAATGGCCATGGTGAAAAAAAAGCCACAAAAGACTTATTCCTAAGCAAAATCCTGCCTTCTAAGATCAGTAAGCATATCTTCAGTATTTACAAGAAAACTACTAATGCTAACTTGTCCAGCTTATCTCATTTTCGTAAGGACAGGACTGAGCCCCCTGTTTTTATGTTTTTGTGCAGAGCAAAATGAAATTCTCCTGTAATGTATATGGCTTTATTTCTATTGATTTAATCTGCCTTTATCTGCATTTTAGTATTGTTATTTTTTGAAGTTTTATTGGTGGAAGTATTTCTTTTTAGTTTTAAAGTAATTATAAATTCACGGTAATTTGCCAAGATAGTACAGAGAAGCCCCATGTACCCTTCATCAAGTTTCCCCACATTGTCACATCTTGCATAGTTATAGTGTAATATCACAACCAGGAAGTGAACTATTACACTTCTTTACATTGTACACTTTTAAATTGTACACTTTAGTACAATTTAAGTGTATAGTCCTATGTTAATTTAACACATGCATGCATTTGTGTAACTTCCACAACAATCAAAATATTGAATTATTCTATCAACCCAAAGACATCAGTCATGATACCCCTTTGTAACAATTGCACCCAAGTCCTTCATACTACATCCAAAATCTACACAACCTCTAATTTGTCCACCAACTCTGTAATTTTGTCATATTGAGAACGTTATATACACGGGATCACATAAAATGTGACATTTTGACATTGGCTTATTTTGTGGTGATCTGTTTCTGAATTTTGTATTCTGTTCCATTGATGTTGTATGTTTTATCCTCCACTGATGACACACAGTTTCTATCACTGTACCTATATAACAGGTCTTAAAAATCATTAGATGAATTCCTACAAATCTATTCGTTTTATTCAAACTCATTTTAAATATTCTAATTTCTTTGCATTTCCAATATATTTTAGAATAATTTTGTCTATATCTACAAAAATCCTGCTGCAGTTTCTACCAGAATTGCATTAAACCTACTTAGACATTTGGAAGAATAGACATCTAACTATTCTGAGTCTTTGAATTCATGAATGTGGTGTGTATCTGCATTTAATTTATGTCTTCTTTAATTTATTATCATTTAAAAAACGGTGATTATCTTTTTTTTTTAGTCTTTTCTCACCTTCTTCCTTCTCAGTATTGTGAATAACTGAATATAGAAAATATAGTTATTGGAAGAGGAGGTGGAGCAAAATGGCAAAATAGAAGACTCCACCCATCAGCCCCTCTGCAAGGACACCAATTTAACAACTATCCACATATAAAAGGCACCTTCATAAGAACCAAAAATCAGGTGAACACTCACTGTACTTGGTTTTAATTTTATATTGCTGAAAGAGGCACTGAAGAGGTAGGGAAAAAAAAAAAAAACATTTTGAATCCTCAGCACCAACCCTCCCTCACCACCCAGCAGGAGCATCATGCTGCAGAGAGCATTTCTGTGTACTGAGGAGGATGAGCTCATCAATTGTGAGGCATTGAACTCAGTGTTGTTCTTTTATAGCAGAAAGGAAAACTGGACTAAACTCAGCTTATGCCCACCCACAAAAAGAGCATTTAAACCACCTCTTGCCAGAGGAGAATTGCCAATCCCAGCAGTCAGAACTTGAATTACTGCAAGCCTCACCACCAGGAGCTAGAGTGCTCTGGGCACTAAATGAACTTAAAAGACACTCTAGCACTAAAGGAGTACAATTCCCAGGAGCAACAATTCTCTTTGAGCAACATGGCCAACACTGGGGGATGTGGAAAGAATGGCATTAGCAATTCGACACTGTCTTCCCTGGGTCGCTGAAGACCCTATTCAGTGCTTCTTTTAGTTATAAGAAGTTAAAACCAGGTACTGTGAGAGATCACTTAATTTTTTATTCTTATGAAGGTGCCTTTTTTTGTTGTCAAATTTGGTGTTCTTGTGTTAGGAATGATCAGTGGAGCCTTCTATTTGGTCATCATAATCTGCCCCTCTCTGAATCTATAAATCTTTGTGTCTATAAAGACATTATATGTATTTTAGTACTGAATGTTTAAAAACAAGACATCTAAAGAGTTATTTAGATGTGAAACTGAAAAAAAAAACTTATAAGGTGTTATTCTTTAACATAAAAAACCAAGTTAAAGTTGAGCAAATGTCTAATTTATGTGAGTTAAAATTATTTTATTATGGTGCCAATGTTTTTTCAGCACACATTCACTTTATATCTCTGTGTCACATTTGGTAATTCTTGCAATATTTCAAGCTTTTTATTATTATTATATTTTATGATGATCTGTAATCAGTGATCTTTGATGTTACTATTCTAATTGTTTTGGGGTGCCATAAACCACCCCCAAATAAGATGCTGAATTTCATTGATAAACATTGTGGGTATTATGAACACTCCACTGACTCACTGTGCCCTATCTCTGTACCTGTCCTCAGGCATCCTTATTTTCTGAGTCACAGCAATATTGAAATGAGGGCACTTAATAACCCTACAATGGCCTGAAAGTATTCAGCTGAAAGAAAGATTTGCACATCTCTCCCTTTAAGTCAAAAGCTAAAAATACTTATGACCAGTAAAGAAGACATGGCTAGAAGTAAAGATTGGCCAAAAGCTGGGCCTCTTTTGCAGTTAGTCAAGATGTGAAGACAAAGCAAAACGTCTTGATGGAAATATAAAGTGCTTTCCACTGAATAAACAAATGATAAGAAAGTGAAATAGCCTTATTGTTGATATGGAGAAAGCTTTAGTGGTCTGCATAGATTAAACCAACCACAACATTCCCTTAAACCCAACCCTAATCCAGAGCATGGGATTTACTTTACCTCTTTACTTTGAGAGAGGTAAGGCAGCTGCAGAAGAAAAGTTTAAAACTGGCAGAGGTTGGCTTAAGACGTTTAAAAAAGAAGCCATCTCCATAACATAAAAGTGCAAGATGAAGCAGGAAGCATTTTGTGTAAAAGCTGCATGTTCTCCAGAAGATCTAGCTAAGATAAATGATAAATATGGTTGCAGTAAACAACAGATTTTCAAAGTAGAAAAAACAGTCTTATATTGATTTAAAAGAATGCTACCTAGTACTTTTATAGTTAGGGTAGAAGCTAATATCCAGCTTTAAAGCTTCAAAGCACAGACTGGCTTTCTTGTTATGACCCTAATGCAGCTGGCGACTTTCAGTTAACATCGATGCTCATTTACCATTTTAAAAAACTTAGGATCTTTGAGAATTATGCTAAATTAACTCTGCCTGTGCTCTATAAATGGAACAATGAAGCCATGATGACAGCACATCTGTTTACAGGATGGTTCACTGAATATTTTGAGCCCACTGCTGACACCCTCTTCTCAGAAAACAAAGATTCCCTTCAAAATGTTGCTTCTCATTGTCAGTGCACCTGGTCACCCAAGAGCTCTGATGGAGATGTACAGAGTGTAATGTTGCTTTGATTCCTATTAAAACAATATTCATTTTGGAAACAACAGATCAAAGAGTTATTTTGACTTTCAAGTTCCTTTTAAACTTTTATTTTTGATTGACGGGTACAGGTACAGGTGTGTTACATAGGTAAATTGTGTCATAAGAGTTTGTTGTACACATTATTTTGCCACCCAGGTAATAAGCATAGTATAAGACAGGTAGTTTTTTAATCCTCACCCTACTCCTTCCCTCCACCATCAAGTAGGTGTTAGTGTCCTTTGTTCCCTTCTTTGTGTCCATATGTATTCAGTGTTTAGCTCCCAATTATAAGTGAGAACATGTGGTATATGATTTTCTGTTTACATGCTAGTTCACTTAGGATAATGAACTCCATCTTCATCCACATATCTGCAAAAGACACAATCTCATTCTTTTTATCACTGTATAGTATTCCATGGTGTACATTCAGTACATTTCCTTTATCCAGTCCATCCTTCAGGGGCATTTAGGCTGATTCCATATTTTTGTTATTTTAAATGTTGCTACAATAAACATACATGTGCATGTGTCTTTATGGTAGAACAACATATTCCTTTGAGTATATAACTAATAAGAAAATTGCTAGGTTGAATGGCAATTCTACTTTGAGTTCTTTGAGAAATTGCCAAACAGCTTTCCACAATACCTCAACTAATTTACATGCCCATCATCAGTGCATAAGCATTTCCTTTTCTTCACCACCTCCCCAGTATCTATTATTTTTGACTTCTTAATAATAGCCATTCCGATTGATGTGAAATGGTATCACATTGTGGTTTTAATTGGCATTTCTTTAATGATTAGTGATGTTGAGCATTTTTGATATGCTTATTTGCCATATGTATATCTTTTTGTTTTTGAGTAGTGTCTGTTCATATGTTTTGCCCATTTTTTAATGGGGCTGTTTGTTTTTTGCTTGTTGAATTGTTTAAGTTCCTTATGTATTCTGGATATTAGACCTTCGTCAGATGCATAGTTTACAAGTATATTCTCCCATTCTTTAAGTTGTCTGTTTACTCCCTTGGTAGTTTATTTTGCTATGTGGAAGCTCTCTAGTTTAATTAAGTTTCATTTTTCAATTTTTGTTGTTTTTGCAATTACTTTTGGAATGATCATCATAAAATGTTTGTCAGGTCCTATGTCCGGAATGGTATTGCCTAGGTTATTTTTCAGTTTCTTCATAGTTTTAGGTTTTACACTTAGATCTTCAAGCCAAATTGGGTTAATTTTTGTACATAGTGTAAGGAAGGGGTCCAGTTTCAATCTTCTGCATAGGTTAGACAGTTATTCCAGCACCATTTACAAAATAGAAATTCCTCTTCCTATTGCTTTTTTTTGTCAACCTTTTTGACTATCAGATGGTTGCAGGTATGTGGCATTATTTCTGGACTCTCTAATCTGTTCCCTTGGTCTACGTGTCTTTTTTAACCAAATACCATGCATGCTGTTTTGTTTACTATAACATCGTAGTATAGTTTGATGTTGGGTAACATGACACCTCCAGCTCCTTTCCTTTTGTTTAGAATTGCTTTTGCAATTCAAGCTCTCTTTGGGCTCCATGTGAATTTTAAAAATCATTTCTTTCTAATTCTGCCAAGAATGTCACAGGTAGTCTGATAGAAATAGCATTGAATTTGCAAGTTACTTTGGCCAGTATGGCTATTTTAACAAAATTGAGTCTTGTTACCCATAAATGTGCAAAGTTTTTTTCATTTGTTTGTGTCACCTCTGATTTATTGGAGTAGAATTTTGTAATTCCCATTTTAGAGATCTTTTGCCTCCTTGGTTAACTATATACCTAGAAATTTTTTCTTCTTGTGGCTATTGTGAATGGAATTGTGTTCTTGATTTGGCATTCAGCTTAGATGTGGTTGGTGTATAGAATTGCTAGGATTTTTGTACATTGATTTTGCATCCTGAAACTTTGCTGAAGTTGTTTATCATATCAAAGAGCTTAGTCTCTTAATATATTTTTAAGAACTTGCTTTATGAATCCTCATTCGCTTGTGTTGGGTGCATATATATTTAGGGCAATTTGTCTTTTTGTTGAGTTGAATGTTTTGCTAATACGTAAGGCCCTTTTTTGAATTTTGTTGCTTTAAAGTATCTTTTATCTGAAATTAGCACAGCAAATATGTGTGGAATAGATTCTGTCATTGTGTTTTTAGGTAGTTATTATGCAGACTTGTTTGTGTAGTTGCTTTCTTGTGTCAATAATTTGTGAACTTAAGTATATTTTTGTATTGGCTGGAAATGGTCTTTTCTTTCCATATTTAGCACTCCTTTCAGGACTTCTTGTAAGGCAGGTCTGGTAGCAATAAATTCCATTAGGATTTGCTTGTCTGAAAAGAAATTAATGTTTCTCCCCAACCTAGCAAGGCAGGCCAACATTCAAATTCAGGAAATACAGAGAACACCACTAAGATACTCCTTGAGAAGAGCAACCCCAAGACACATAATCATCAGATTCACCAAAGTTGAAGAGAAGGAAAAAATATTAAGGACAGCCAGCGAGAAAGGTCGGGGTACCCACAAAGGGAAGCCCACCAGACTAACAGTGGATCTGTCTTCGGAAACCCTGCAAGCCAGAAGAGAGTGGGGGCCAATATTCACATTCTTAAATGAAAGAATTTTCAACCCAGAATTTTATATCCAGCCAAACTAAGCTTCATAAGCAATGGAGAAATAAAATCCTTTACAGACAAACAAATGCTGAGAGATTTTGTCACCACCAGGCCTGCCTTACAAGAGCTCCTGAAGGGAACACTAAACATGGAAAGGAACAACCGATACCAGCCACTGCAAAAACATACCAAATTGTAAAGACTGTCGACACTATGAAGAAACAGCATAAGCTAACAGGCAAAATAACCTGCTAGCATCATAGTCACAGGCTCAAATTGACAATAACAATATTAAACTTTAATTTAAATGGACTAAATGCCCCAGTTAAAAGACACAGACTGGCAAATTAGATAAAGAGTCAAGACCCATCGGTGTGCTGTATTCAGGAGATCCATTTCACATGCAAAGAAACACATAGGCTCGAAATAAAGGGATGGAGGAATATTTTCCAAACAAATGGAAAGCAAAAAAAAAAAAAGCAGGGGCTGTAATTCTAGTCTCTGATAAAGCAGATTTTAAACCAACAAAGATCAAAAGAGACAAAGAAGGGCATTACATAATGGTAAAGGGATCAATGCAACAAGAACAGTTAACTATCTTAAATATATATGCTCCCAATACAGGAGCACCCGCATTCATAAAGCAAGTTCTTAGAGACCGACAAAGAGACTTAGACTCCCACACAATAGTAGTGGGAGACTTTAAAATTCCACTGTCAATATTAGACAGATCAATGAGACAGAAAGTTAACAAGGTTATTCAGGACTCGAACTCAGCTCTGGACCAAGCAGACCTAATAGACATCTACAGACCTCCCACCCCAAATCAAGGGAATATACATTCTTCACAGCATCACATCACACTTATTCTAAAATTGACCACATAATTGGAAGCAAAACACTCCTCAGCAAATGCAAAAAAAAAAAAAAAAAAAAAAAAAAAAAACAGAAATCATAACAAACAGTCTCTCAGACCACAGTGCAATCAAATTAGAACTCAGGATTAAGAAACTCACTCAAAACCACACAGCTACATGGAAACTGAACAACCTGCTCCTGAATGACTACTGGGTAAAAAACTAAATGAAGGCAGAAATAAAGATGTTCTTTGAAACTAATGAGAACAAAGACACAACGTACCAGAATCTCTGAGATACAATTAAAGCAGTGTTTAGAGGGAAATTTATGGCACTAAATGCCCACAAGAGAAAGCAGGAAAGATATAAAATAGACACCCTAATAGTACAATTAAAAGAACTAGAGAAGCAAGAGCAAACAAATTCAAAAGCTAGCAGAAGACAGGAAATAACTAAGATCAGAGAAGAACTGAAGGAGATAGAGACATGAAAAACCCTTCAAAAAAATCAATGAATACAGGAGCTGGTTTTTTGAAAAGATCAACAAAAAAGACCCCTAGCCAGACTAATAAAGAAGAAAACAGAGAAGAATCAAATAGACACAATGAAAATGATAAAGGGGATATCACCACTTATCCAACAGAAATACAAACTACCATCAGAGAATACTGTAAACACCTCTATGCAAATAAACTAGAAAATCTAGAAGAAAGGGATAAATTCCTGGACACATACACCCTCCCAAGTCTAAACCAGGAAGAAGTCGAATCCCTGAATAGACCAATAACAAGTTCTGAAACTGAGGCAGTAATTAATAGCCTACCAACCAAAAAAAGTCCAGGCCCAGCTGGATTCACAGCCAAATTCTACCAGAGCTACATAGAGGAGCTAGTACCATTCTTTCTGAAACTATTCCAAACAATAAAAAAAGAGGGAATCCTCCTTAACTTATTTTATGAGGCCAGCATCATTCTGATACCAAAACCTGGCAGAGACACAACAAAAAAAGAAAATTACAGGCCAATATTTCTGATGAATATCGATGCAAAAATCCTCAATAACATACTGGCAAACTGAATCCAGCAGCACATCAAAATGCTTAACCACCACAATCAAGCTGGCTTCATACCTGGGATGCAAGCCTGGTTCAACATATGCAAATCAATAAACTCATAATCCATCACATAAACAGAACCAAAGACAAAAACCACCTGATTATCTCAATAGATGCAGAAAAGGCCTTCAACAAAATTCACACCCCTTCATGCTAAAAACTCCCAATAAACTAGGTATTGATGGAACATACCTCAAAATAATAAGAGCTATTTATGACAAACCCACAGCCAATATTATATCATATGGGCAAAAGCTGGAAGCATTCCCTTTGAAAACCAGCATAAGACAAGGATGCCCTCTCTCACCACTCCTATTCAACATAGTATTGAAAGTTCTGGCCAGGGTGATGAGGCAAGAGAAAGAAACAAAGGGTATTCAAATAGGAAAAGAGGAAGTCATATTGTCTCTGTTTGCAGATGACATGATTGTATATTTAGAAAACCCCATCGTCTCAGCCCATAATCTCCTTAAGCTGATAAGCAACTTCAGCAAAGTCTCAGGATACAAAATCAATGTACAAAAATCACAAGCATTCCTGTACACCAAGAACAGACAAACAGAGAGCCAAATCATGAGTGAACTCCCATTCACAATTGCTGCAAAGAGAATAAAATACCTACGAATCCAACTTACAAAGGATGTGAAGGACCTCTTCAAGGAGAATTACAAACCACTGCTCAAGGAAATAAGAGAAGACACAAATAAATGGGAAAACATTCCATGCTCATGGATAGAAATAATCAATATCATGAAAATGGCCACACTGCCCAAAGTAATTTATAGATTCAATGCTATCCCCATCAAGCTACAATTGACTTTCTTCACTGAATTAGAAAAAAACTACTTTAAATTTCATATGGAACCAAAAAAGAGCACACATTGCCACACAATCCTAAGCAAAGAGAACAAAGCTGGAGACATCATACTACCTGACTTCAAAATACACTACAAGGCTACCATAATCAAAACAGCATGGTACTGGTACCAAAACAGATATATAGTCCAATGGAACAGAACAGAGGCCTCAGAAATAACACCACACATCTACAACCATCTGATCTTTGACAAACCTGACAAAAACAAGCAATGGGGAAAGGATTCCCTATTTAGTAAACGGTGTTGGGAAAATAGGCTAGCCATATTCAGAAAACTGAAACCGAACCCCTTTCTTACACCTTATACGTAAATTATCTCAAGATGCATTATAGACTTAAACATCAGACCTAAAATCATAAAAACTGTAGAAGAAAACCTAGGCAATGCCATTCAGGACCTAGGCATGGGCAAAAACTTCGTGACTAAAACACCAAAAGCAATTACAACAAAAGCCAAAATTGACAAATGGGATCTAATTAAACTAAAGAGCTTCTGCACAGCAAAAGAGACTATCACCAAAGTGAACAGTAACCTACAGAATGGGAGAAAAATTTTGCAATCCATCCATCTGACAAAGGGCTAATATCTAGAATCTACAAAGAACTTAAACAAATTTACAAGAAATAAACAAACAACCCCATCAAAAAGTGGGCAAAGGATATGAACAGACACTTATCAAATGAAGACATTTACGCAGCCAACAAACATACGAAAAAAATCTCATCATCACTGGTCATTATAGAAATGCAAATCAAACCAAAATGAGATACCATCTTAAGCCAGTTAGAATGGTGATCATTAAAAAGTCAGAAAACAACAGATGCTAGAGAGGATGTGGAGAAACAGGAACGCATTTACACTGTTGGTGGCAGTGTAAATTAGTTCAACCATTGTGGAAGACAGTGTGGCGATTCCTCAAGGATCTAGAACCAGAAATACCATTTGACCCAGCAATCCCATTACTGGGTATATACCCAAAGTATTATAAATCATTCTACTATAAAGACATATGCACACGTATGTTTACTGCAGCACTATTCACAATAGCAAAGACTTGGAACCAACCGAAGTGCCCATCAATGATAGACTGGATAAAGAAAATGTGGCACATATACACCATGGAATACTATGCAGCCATAAAAAGGATGTGTTCATGTCCTTTGCAGGGACATGGATGAAGCTGGAAACCATCATTGTCAGCAAACTAACATAGGAACAGAAAATCAAACACCATATGTTCTCACTCATAAGTGGGAGTTGAACAATAAGAACACAAGGACACAGGGAGGGGAATATCACACACTGGGGCCTGTTGGAGTGTGGGGGGCTAGGGGAGGGATAGCATTAGAAGAAATATAGATGATGGGTTGATGCGTGCAGCAAACCACCATGGCACGTGTATACCTACGTAACAAACCTGCACGTTCCGCACATGTACCCCAGAATTTAAAGTGTAATAATAAAAAAAAAGATATAGGTGGCAGAAATAGTAATAAATGGCATCTGAGCAATGCAAAAAAAATTCATTTGGCCCCTTATGTACAGTGTTTATTTTATTATGGTTTGTAGGGTTAACCTTACTCTATTTTACTGCCTCTATTAGGAGTATATAGCTGCTGGCTCATATTCCCACTTGGGTATTGCAGTCCCAACAGGGATTTTGTTGGGAAACAACTGTAGTCCCTTCAGTGTAGGTAGCATTTGCCAGGTGTTAGTCATCCCCACAATAAATTGCTGCTTTCACAGTTTCTGTTTTCTCTCATTTGAGGGCTTCTCCTCTCCAAAATTTATCTTCACCCAAGATAATCTAAATGTTAAAAGAAAATTGGAAGCCCTCCTTTAGCTTCTTGGGGTCTTGCAAGAACTTTCTTCGGTTTTCCTAATTTGCCAAAGGTCCTGCATGAAAAATTGGAACTGGACCTGGACCTGGATGGGTCTGATTGGGTCTCTTACCTCCTGCAATGGGCAGGGTCTGGAGGGAGAAATAAGGAGCCCAGTGTAGGGTAGGGTCAATTCCAAAGGTCTGGGAGTGGCATAAACAGGGAGAGGAACCTAATTTGGCCTCTGGAAGAGGAGGCAGTTTTTCCCTTTGGCTTCTGGAAGAGAAATATTAGAAGATATTCAGCAGGTAAGTGTCCAAGGCCTCCTAATGGAGAGTCCTGGAGCAGGTGGCTAAGCATAGCTAGGATGATGAAGTCTGCCTTACAAGCTTTACAAGGATTAAGGCCTTCCCTCCAGGTTATGAAGGTTTATAAATAGGCCCTGACTATTTGCCCTGATGGTGGCAGAAAAGGTCCAGCTGGAATCAGAGGTTAAACGAGATGGCTGAATAAAAAATCTTCACTGATCATGCCCCCCCCTGCCCACAGGAATACACCAAGGCAAAATCCACACAGAACAAAAAAAAAACAAAAACAAAACAAAACAAAAACAAACCTTCATAAGTACCAAAACTCAGGTAAGCACTTATAGTACCTGGTATTAAATTCATATCGCTAATAAAGAAATTGAAGAGATAAAAAAAAAAGTCCTGAACTGCCAACACCCTTCCCACACCCCTAAGGGCAGTGGCCTGGTGCAGAGAGCATCTCTGGGTGCTGGGGGAGAGAAAAGACAGCAATTGTGAGGCAGTGAACTCAGTGCTACCCTGAAAGAGCAGATAGAAACACATGACCAAACTCAGTTGATGCTTGCCCATGAAGGGAGCATTCAAACCAGCCCTAGCCAAAAGGGAATCACAAATCTCAGTAGTCTAAACTTGAGTGCTTGCAAACCTCACAAGCAAGGACTACAGCACGCTGTGTCTCCAAGCAAACTTGAAAATTAGTCTAGGCCATAAAGACCGCAGCTTTTAGGTAAGTCCTAGTGTTGAACTAGGCCAAGAGACAGTGGATTGAGAGGGAATGCAACATACTGAAACAACAGCTGGGGCAGCCAAGGGAGTGATGGCAGTACCACTCTCCTAAACCCAGGCTGCACAGCTCATGGATCCAGAAGAGACTCTTTCTTTCTGCTTAAGGAGAGGAAAGGAAAGAAGAGACTTTGTCTTGCATCTTGGATGCTACCTCATCCACAGCATGATAAGGCACTAGTCAGAGTCATGAGACCCCCGTTCCAGGCGCTAGCTCCAGGACAACATTTTTAGATACACCCTGAGCCAAAAGGGAACCCTCTGCCTTGAAGGAAAGAACCCAGTCCTACCAGCATTTATTAGCTTCCAATTGAAGATCCCTTGAGCCCTGAATAACCAGAAGCAATACCTAGGTACTACATTAAGGGCCTTAGTGAGCTTATGAGACTCCTGGCTGCAGGTGAGACTTAGCAAGTTACCAGCTGTGGTGGAAATGGGGCAAAACTCATTCTTCATGAGAAAAGCAGAGGGTATAGTAAAGGAGACTTTTTCTTGCACCTTAGGTACCAAAACTGCCACAGGATGATAGAGCACCAAGCAAGCTCTTGGGGTCTTCAATTTCAGGACTTTATTCTTGGATGACATTTCTGGACCTGCCCTGGGACAGAGGTGAGCTCAGTGCCCTGAAGCGTGAGTCGCAGGCCAAGCAGAATTCACGACAAGTGGACATAAGAGACGTTGGGCCTTAAGGGAAAATCAGTGGTAGTCTGGCAGTACTAATGGCCTGGGATGGTGATGGCTATGGGATGGAGCTCCTCCACCTTTGGAAAGAGGAGGAAAAAGTGGGAAAGACTGCCACTTGTGTTGTGGTTTGGGTGCCAGATAGGATGGCAATACAATAGAAAAACAAGTAGACTTCCACAATTTTTAGATTCTAGTCTCTAACTCCAGAACAGCACTTCTTGACCCACCTGGGGCCTGGGAAACCTTGCTGCCCTAAAGGGAAAGACACAGGCCTGGCTGGCTTTGTCACCTTCTGATTGTAGAGCTTCACAGCCTTGAGTGAACATAGGCAGTAGCCAGGAAATGGTTACAGCAGGCCTTGGGTGAGGCAGTTCTGTGCTGGCTTCAGGTCATCCTAAGCAAGAAGAAAACTTCAGGAATCACATTACCCAACTTCAAATTATACTACAGAGCCATAGTAACAAAAACAGCATGGAACTGGCATAAAAACAGAAAAACAGACCAATGCAGCAGAACAGAGAACCCGGAAACAAATCCACATACCTACAGTGAACTCATTTTTGACAAAGATACCAAGAACATATACTGGGGACAAGATAGTCTCTTCAATAAATGATGCTTGGTACACTGGATATCCATATGCATAAAAATCAAACTAGACAAAAAAATAAAATCAAGTAAATTAAAGATATAAATTTAAGAACTGCAACTGTTAAACTACTACAAGAAAACTTCAGAAAAAATCTCCAAGACATTGATGTGGGCAAAGATTTTTTTTTTAGCAATTCCCAACAAGCGCATGCAACAGAAGCAAAAATGGACAAATGAGATCACATCAAGTTAAATAGCTTCTGCACAGAAAAGGATACAATCAACAAAGTGGAGATATAACCCACAGAATGGGATAAAATATTTGAAAATTACCCATGTGACAAGAGATTAGTAAACAGAATGTATAAGTAACTCAACCAATTCTAAATGAAAAAGTCTAATGATTTCATGAAAAATGGTCAAAAGATTTGAATAGACATTTCTCAAAAGAAGACATGCAAATAAAAACAGGCATATGAAAACAGGCTCAACATAACTGATCATCAGAGAAATGCAAATCAAAACTTCAATGAGATATCATCTCACCCCAGTTATAATGGCTTATATCAAAAAGACAGGCAATAAATGATAGCGGGGATGTGGAGAAAAGGGAACCCTTGTACACTGTTGGTGGGAATGTAAATTAATTCAACCACTATAGAGAAGAGTTTAGAAGTTCCTGAAAATACTAAAAGTTGGTCTACAATATAATCCAGCTATCCCACTACTGGGCATATACCCCAAAATTGAGAAATCAGTATATTGAAGAGATATATCCAGTTCTATGTTTTTTTGCAGCACTGTTTACAATAGCTAAGATTTGGAAGTAATGTAAGTATCCATCACTAGATGAATGGATAAAAAAATGTGATACATAAACACAATGTGTTAGTATTCAGCCATTAAAAAAGAATGAGATTCAGTCCTTTGCAACAACATGGATGGAACTGGAGATCATTATGCTAAGTGAAATAAGCCAGGCACAGAAAGACAAACATCGGATGTTGTCACTTATTTGTGGGATCTAAACTCATGGATATAGAGAATAGAAGGATGTTCACCAGAGGCTTGGAAGGCTGGTGGGGTGCTGGGTGAAGTGGGGGAAGTTTAATGGGTGTAAAAAAAAGTAGTTATAAAGAATAAATAAGACCTACTATGTGATAGCACAACAGAGTGGCTATAGTCAATAATAACTTAATTATACATTTTAACAAAACTTCCATAGTGTAATTCGATTGTTCATACCTCAAAGGATAAATGCTGCGGGGGATGAATACCCCATTCCCCTTGATGTTCTTACTTCACATTGTACGCCTGTTTCAAAACATTCCGTGTATCTCATAAATATATACACCTACTATGTGCCCACAAAAATGTTAAAGAAAGTTAAAAATTAAAAAAATATGAATAGGTTCTGCTGGAGGATGCTATTAAAATTTATACTTTCTTTCTCTGGCCCTCTGATTCTAAAATGGAAAAGTGTTTTTTATTTTAGGATTTGTGGGTCAAATTTATCCCCAGTCTTAAGGATTTATCCAAGTGATGAGCCCCATGTTATAGGGGTGTGATTACCCATCTGTAAAACAAAACAGAGCAGAGGAAGGAAGAAGAAAGAGTCCTTTCTTGTTCCCCTTATACCACAGACAGGATTGAATAGGGCATCTTCCATACATCCTGGGCTTTCAAAATAAACTGCTGCTTACCAGGTACCCCTAACCTTGGTACTTCATTGTTCTTCTAGGACGAGCCTTCATCTGTGTCCTAATGGTAATCTGTTCTGCACTTATGGCTTCTAGCTGGGCTGTACCTTTGACCCCATAACCTTACAGTCACTCTCATTTGTAGCATTCCAGTAATGAAATGGTTTTCAATTCTTTCATATTCCCATTTCTCATGTCCCTGTAGGTAGGTGAGGACCTTATCCTCAGCCAGTAGCTGTAAGAGAACTGGGCATTTCTTTCCTAGATACAGCACTTGAGGTCCTGGTGCATGTTATGAATGGCATGTGTCCTGGTGCACGTTACAAATGGCAGATGAGTGGAGAAAAGCCTGCATCTGAGTCCCCCATCATTGCCAATGTGGATTCTTGGGAAAGCATGCAAAACAAGTATTTAAAAAGCAGGACAATTTCTCTGAGATTGGTAGGAATGGGAGAGAATGAAAAGGACATTTGTGAGATGCTTTTGTGCATTCACAAAAATCAGTAGCCCTCAGAACAAAAAGGACAATGCTTATTGGCATTCTTGACATAGAGGAGAAACCACCAGAGGGCCAGGAGTTTGGGACAGGAGTCCACAAAAGCTAGAGAAAAATTGTCCCTCTTCCCAAAGTAGGGATAGCTGTAGAAGGGAGACGGGAGATAATATTAATGGGCTACAGACAGATGCCCTATGGAGGTGAACAAATCGCCTCAAGAGCCACTGGAAAACCTGGTCTTATAGTGTAGCAGGAATTAAAAATACATAATAGGTAATAAATAGTTGGTGGAGTCATGGTCCTCCAAGTGCTAAGCAGAGAAAAAAGTCATGTGATACATAAAGCAAAAGTAGAGAAGCAGCTAACTTGTCCCCAAGGCCATCTCACAGTCTGCAGAAAAAAAGAAGCAGAAAGGGGTTCAGACTTATTGTGGAGAAGTCAGCTTTAGTTAAGAAAAATGAAGGTCTCCAGTCCTTGTTGTGGAGGCTGGTTAATGAGCCAGAAAATTAGAGAAAGAAGACCTCACGTAAGCAGAGTTAGGTGCCTTCAATTGAGGAAGGTGAGGCACAGAGGGGTCTTACCAAGAGGCA
Source organism: Symphalangus syndactylus (assembly GCF_028878055.3). Lineage (NCBI taxonomy): Eukaryota > Metazoa > Chordata > Mammalia > Primates > Hylobatidae > Symphalangus > Symphalangus syndactylus. The sequence continues at coordinate 92,670,412 of NC_072447.2, forward strand.
GCAATCTGAGTCATGGCAATAAAATATGTTACTGGTGGCGAGTCTGGGTGGGGTACACAATCCTCAATTCTTCTCTTCTTGGGAGAAATAATTTGGCCAAGAGAAAAAAGTTGATTTAAGGCAGAAACAAGAGATTACTGAAGCAAAGAAAAGTACACTTGGAAGAAACCAAGCAAGCAACTTAAAGGATTGAGTGACTTGCTTGATTGTTAGCTCAGGGCTCTTTTAGATTTATAATACTATTTCCTGTCATCTCTCCCCCTGAGAAAGCTGTTGGCTAATCAAAACATGCACAGTGTCTTGCCGGTATCTGGGAGGGGTCTCATGCGCCATATGGTGGTTGAAATTATGCACATGCTTTCTTCGGGAGATTTTCTCCTACTGAACTAGTGCTCCCAGAGGCAGGTAATACATGGGTCAAATTCTGCCATTTTGCCCCTTACTGCGCATGCCTGGACATGCTCCCAGAGGAAGGTAAAACTTTGCCATTTTGTCCCTTACTTCTCTTACTGTGCATGCCTGGACATGTCCCCAGAGCAAGATCAAAGTTCACCATTTGAAGTTTTATTGGTAAGTTGTTGCCCACAAGCTCCAGATGTCTCCTGTTTTGTTAGGAAATTTTCCCCTACATGCCATCAGCTGCATGACAATCACCTGACAGTCGCCTGACATTCTTTGGGGCCCTATTCTGCCCTGCTTATATCTGCTTATGCCGTTCCTAACAGTTCTATCAAATATCATCACATGCTACAGAGAAATATTTCATGAAAGGAAGAGTCAATTGATGCAGCAAACTGCATTGCTGTCTTATTTTAAAAAATCGCCACAACCACGCCAACCTTCAACAAACACAACTGTGATCAATCAGGAAGGTAATACATGGATCAAATTCTCCCATTTTGCCCCTTACTGCGCATTGATATGAAGTCAACGTCCTCCAACACAAGTCCCTCCGCCAGCAAAACTATTACAATTACATGAAAGCTCATATGATCATTAGCGTTTTTCAGCTATAAAGTATTTTTAATTTTTTTGATACATTACGTTTGTACATGTTTAGGAAGTGCCTGTGAAATTGTGTTCCATGCGTAGAATGCATAATGATTAAATCAGAGTATGTAGAGTACTCATCACCTCAATATTTATCATTTCTATGTATTGAATACATTTAACGTCCTCTTTTCTAGCTATTTTGAAATATATCATACTTTGATTGTTTTTAACTATAATCACCATACTCTGCTATTTAGATGTGTTCATTCTATCTGCATGATTGTACCTGCTAACTGATCTCTCTTCATTTTCCCTTCAGCCACCCATGCACTCTTCTCAGTCTATGGTATCTATCATTCTATGCTTCTGTCTCCATGAGTTCAGCTCTTTCAACTCCTACATGAGGAAGAATGTGATATTTGTCTTTCTGTGCGTGGTTTATTTTACTTACCATAATGACTTCAGTTTTATTCGTGTTGCTGCAAATGGCATGTTTTAATTTTTATGGCTAAATAGTATTATATTGTGTATATAAACCATATCTTTTTTATCCATTAATCCATTGATGAACACTTAGATTGATTCTGTACCTTTGCTATTATAAATTGTACTGAAATGCATAGAAGTGTGAGTATCCCTTAAATATCTTGATATGCTTTCCTTTGGATAAATAACCCAGTAGTGGGATTGTTGGATTGCATGGCACTTCTAATTTTCGTGTTTAAGGAAATATCCATACTCTTTTCCATAGAGGCTGCACTAATTTACATTCCCATCAACAGTGTATAAAAGTTCCCTTTTCTCTGCATCCTCACCAACATTTGTTTTTATTTTCTTTTCAATAATAGTCATTTTAATCAAGATAAGATGATATCTCATTATGGTTTTAATTTGCATTTCCCTGATGATTAATGATGAGCATTTTTTCATATATCTGTTGGCCATTTTTTGTCTATTTTTTTAACTACAGTATATACATTGTTTCTTAGACATAATGCTATTGTACATTTCATAGACTACAGTAATGTGTAAATGCAACTTTTATATGATTGGAAAACTTTAAAAATAATGTGACTTGCTTTAGTATGATATTCACTTTATTATGGTGATCTGGAACTTAACCCACGATATCTCTGAGATATGCCTGTACACAATTGCATTTTAACCATTATAATAGCTTATTTCCTAATCATTTGTTTATTATGCAGTGATAAAAAGGTTGATAAATGCAATCAAAATAGTTTTTTAAGTCTTTTAATTGATTTTCCACATCTGTAGACACATTGTTTTATGCCAGTAATTTAATTCCATGCTCAAATTTGCATATAAGTACATATTGCCCACTTCAGTTCATTAACGTTTTTGCTCTGATACGATGAGTAAGTTCAAAAACCACATGCCCAAATTTCAAGAACATTTGGATTCAGGAAAAATTATAATAAATTTATTCTTCAATATACTTTTTTAAATTCTTTCTCGCAAATACCAGGATCTACTACTAATTTTAAAACATCATAATAACCCTGCATTGTTTTACTCACATTGTTTTGCTCAACTAAAATGTTATTGTCTCAGCAGAGATCTACCATGATCCTAAACATTCTTGAAAGCCCAGGACATGTTTTAGTCTCTCTGTGATTTCCAACCCAGTAATCCAATCTGTATGAAATAATTTAACATTAAAATATAATTGACACTGAATGGTTCATTAATTTTTCTAGAATATTAGTCTTTCTGATTTATCTGGATAATAAATTTTTTGAAGTGTGGCCCCAACATCCCACAATTCTATTACTGAAAAGGGCTTAGGTGATTGATATTTGTAGGCCAAAGGTGTTTTTCTAAAAGATACCTTCACTAAAGTGGTGTTCATTTATTATTTTTAACCTGAGAAAATTTGGCCAGGCTTAAGGCTCACACAAGCACCCATGGTTCATTTGTGAGGAATGATTATGCTAACTTAAAAACAACTTCAATACATTTCAAACAGTATAAACAGGTCAGGGCATATTTTCTGTTTGCATGAAATAATTCTGAAAACTCGTCAAAAGTTGATCAAAAGACTCCAGTTAGTCTGGGCAAGGTAGCTCAGTTCAGTGCTTTGAGAGGCCAAGGTGGGAAAATCATTGGAGGCCAGGAGTTCAAGACAAGTCTGGGCACCATACCAAGACCCTGTTTCTGAATATAAAGTAGCTGGCTACAGTGTGTCTGCCTTTAATCTCAGCTACTTGAGAGGCTGAGGCAGAAGGATCACTTGAGCCCAGGAGTTTGAGGGTGCAGTGAGCTATGATTGCACCACAGCAATCCAGCCTGGGCTGTAGAGCAAGACCCCATCTCTAAAAATGAAACAGAAAAAAGGCTCCAATTACTTAAATGTAATTATATCTTGGTTTTATGTTTGTTTTGTTTTGTTTTGTTTTGTTTTGTTTTGAGATGGAGTTTCACTCTTGTTGCCCAGGCTGGAGTGCAATGGTGTGATCTTGGCTCACTGCAACCTCTGCCTCCCGGATTCAAGTGATTCTCCAGCCTCAGCCTCCCAAGTAGTTGGGATTACAGGTGTGTGCCACCATGCCTGGCTAATTTTGTATTTTTAGTCGAAACAGGGTTTCACCATGTTGGTCAGGCTGGTCTTGAACTCCTGATCTCAAGTGATCCACCCACCTCAGCTTCCCAAAGTGCTGGGATTACATGCATGGGCCATCTTGGTCTATTTCTATTGACTGGTTTTTACCTTGTTATGAGTTAATGATTTCTTTGTTTTAGCATGACCAGTAGATTTTGATTAGATGCTGGATGTTGTGAATGTTACATTGTTCAGTATCTCAAATTTTTTTTTTGTCTACCATTAAAGAATGTTAAGCTTTGTTTTGTTAGATATTTAATTACAATGAAGTTTAATCCACTAAAAGCTTACTTTTAAGACTTTTAGAATAGGCCCAAAATAGCCTTTTCTCTAATGACAGTTTAGCTTCCATACTATGGAATGACCGTTCTAGGGTTTCTAGTGAATATCCTGAGTAATCACTGAGTACTATCCACTCTGACTAAGGGGATCTTGAAAAAACTCATGAACTCCTGTGAACTCTAGGAACCATTAAACTGTAGCTTCCAATTTGCTTTCTGCCCAATATTGCGGGAATTTACCTTACTCATTCTCATCTTCCTATTAAGTAAAGGCTCAAGAGTAATCCTATGTAGATATGTTTATATTATTTTCTCCATAGCTTCTTCTCTGGATTGCTGCTTTATAGCTTTCTGTAAACTTACACACCGTGGACTCCGATCTTTCTCTCCTGGACTCAGCAGGACAGCTATGCTCTGCTTGTGATATGTCCCTGGGATCTCTGGTTCAGAATGTAACTCCAGGGAGAAATTCAGGGCAAAAATAGGGTTTACCTTATTTGTTTGCATCTTTCCTAAGACCACAATCTTGGGCTACCTATCGTATAATGTCTAAAAACAGTTGATTCATATATGTTGCCCAGTATTCCTGTTGCTTAAGGTAGGAAAGTAAACTCAGACTCTCTTTCTTTATTGTGGTTAAAGAAGAAAGTCTCACACTTAGTTTAAAAGTAAAACAAACAAATGAACAAGTCAAATCCAATCATTTAAATATTAAGCAAATATATCAACCTGATCCAACTCAAAGCTGTCCAATAACTTAAAGTCACACATAAAATACATTCCAGAATTCTTATTATATTTGGATTTGCTTTTCATGTTCATCACATACTCCTTGGGTGACCACAGAAAAAGTATTGAATCTGGTTAAGCATTGATTTCATCTGTAAAATAGAGGTGATAATAAGTGTATCTACCTCTTAGAGATGTTGGGAAAATTAAAAATGTTGATATATGTAAAGGACTTATCAGTACTTGGCTCTCAGTAAGTGGTCCAAAGATCTTTCTTTGTGAATATCCATGGCACAATGGTTTAGGGGCAGGGAGGGAGTAAAGACCGTGCACAGAAAAAATTGTAAAATTTATCACATAGTGTTACCCATGCATCAGGCACTTACTGCTGCATAACTAACAACTTTAAAATCTCAGTGGAATATAATAATAATAATTTATTTCTCACATATCCACAATTGGCTGGAAGTCAGCTGATCTAGGATTGGCTTGGCAGGGTAGTTCTTCTTCAAGTTGTGTACCTAGTTGGGCTTGGGACCTTAACTATGTGTTGGATGCTTTTCCATTCCATTTATTTCACCCTGAGGGCCAGGCTGATGAAATAACTATTACCCAGATTTCTGACAGACACTCTTATGGTAAGTAAAAGGGTGAAAAACGAAAAACAGAAGCATGTGAGGCTTCTTAAAGTCTAGTGGAAACTCAAGTTTATCACACTGTCACGAATCTACTCACATTCCACTATCATCTATAGCAAGTCACAGTCCACAGACCAAAGTAAAGGGACTAGGCAGCACATGCTACCTTTTTTTTTTCTTTTGAGATACTGCAAAGTTGCGTGCAAATTGTGTAGACACAAGGAGCAGTAAAATATAAGGCCCAGTAATACCATAACACCATCTACCATAGCATAGGTAATAAGGTATAAATAAGTAGAGTGGAGGGAGTAATATAAAAAGCGTTGGGAAAAAATACATTCAAAATTTAGGTTTATGTAATTTCTCTTAAAATGTGTCATTCATAGCAAAGGAAATGTCAACAGAGTGAAGAAACAACCCACAGAATGGGAGAAAATATCTTCAATCTACATGTCTCACAGGGGACTAATAATCAGAATATATAAGGAGCTCAGAAAACTCTATAAGAAATGATCTAATAATCTGACTTAAAATTTGGCAAAATACTTGAATAGACATTTCTCAAAAGAATACCTACAAATGGCAAACAGCTATATGAAAAGGTGCTCAACATCATTGATCACCAGATAAATGCTGATTAAAACTACAGTGAGATATCATTTTGCACCAGTTAAAATGTTTTTTATCCAAAAGACAGGCAATGTTGAATGCTGCTGAGAATGTGTGGAAAAGGGAAATCTTGTACACCATTGGTCAAAAGGTAAATTATTACAACCACTATGGAGAACAGTTTGGAGGTTCCCTCAATATCTGAAAATAGAGCTGCCATATGATCAAGAAATCCTACTGCTTAGTATCCAAAAGAAAGGAAATTAATATATCAAAGGTATATCTGCACATTGTTTGTTGCAGCATGATTCCCATAGCCAATATTTGAAGCAACCTAAGCGTCCAGCAACAGATGAATGGATAAAGAAAATGTGGTAAATATACACAATGGAGTATTATTCAGCCATAAAAATGTATAACATCTTGTCATTTGCAACAACATGGGTGAAACTAGAGGTCATTACATTAAGTGAAATAAAACAGCACCAAAAGACAAAATTTGCATGTTCACACTCACTTGTGGGAGCTAACAATTAAAACAATTGAACTCCTGGAGATAGAGAGTAGAAGGATAGTTACCGGAAGCTGGGTAGGGTAGTGCAGGGAGGAGAGGAAAGTGGAAATGGTTAATGCATATAAAAAATAATTTGAAAGAATGAATAATACCTATTATTTGATAGCACAACAGGGTAACTACAGTAAAAATAATGTAATTGCACATTTTAAAATAAATAGTGTAATTGGACTATTTGTAACACAAGGGATAAATGCTTGAGGGGATGGCTATCCTACTTACCATGATGAAATTATGCATTGCATGTATCAAAGTATCAAAGTACCTCCTGTACCCCATAAATATATACAACTAGTATGTTACCACAAATATTAAAATTTAAGAAACTATCTAGAAAATTCTGTAAATAAGTAAACATTTTTCTCCCTAAAATCGAACATTGATCAATTTGCTTTCAATCTGTGATACTATTTTAGATTTTTCAACTATAGAATTTTTCTTTTTAGTAAATGGCTAGTTTTAATAATGGGAGAAAATTTGGATAGAAACAGAACAATCTCTCGTTCTTATTACATGAAATAAAACTGCAAAATAATGATATGCAAAATAATTTTTTCCAGGCTATTATAAAAGGATTACAGTATTGTTAAAAAGGGATTAAAATAAACATCTATCTTTAAGTAGAACCACTAAGAGTGAGCTTGTATGAAGAATAATGGATACTGCACTTCTGTGAATAAACAAATACCAGAATAGTTTGCTTTAAAACTGAACCAAAATTGACTATGTACAGAAAAGTTAAGACGGTTTGTGGGCCTCTGGGATTGAAATCTTTAGAACTGTCTCAAATGAAGCTTTCATTGATAGTTGTTAAGTAGATGAATCAAACAAATCTACCAGCAAGCATATAGGTTGCAGTTTATCACAATGATAGAAAAATCTATCATCCTCTACCTAAAGCTATAAGTGTGTGATCAAATCTACAAGTCTTTCCTTCAGAGTAAGTCAACTGCAAATTATCTTTCACCAGTCAGTCAAACACAAAACAACCTCCCTGTTAATGGCAACACAGTTTACTGTCTTTCATATTCAGAGGGAGCATGGCAGTGGCAGTGATGCTTTGTATGCCCCATTCTTCAAGCAATGCTATTCCACTATTGCTAAAAAGCTTAGTCAGATGTTAAAAATTAGCATACAATATATTTCTCTGATATGCTGTTTAACATTAAAAGCATTCAATGATTGAATTAGGAAATACAAAGAAAGCAAGAGCATGTCAGCAAAGACATTTTATGTGATAAAGAAATCTCAATAATTTCAATTCTAATGTATTTCATATACCACACACACGCGTGTGTACACACACACAGAGAGAGAGAGAATTTGCATAATTTCTGAATAATTTGAAATAATCCCATCACCATTTTCTAGGAATTCTAATTTTGCAATGTTTTCAATACACATCAAAAATTCAGGTAGCATTGAGCAGCTAATAGAAAATAGGCCAGCCCTTTTTGTTTTATTTTAAATCCCAAATGGTAATTTTCCGCAGTGGGAGGACTGAGATAAAACCAGTGTATTTTTTTCTATCACTAAGTGCAAATACTTATGGAAGCCAAAGGACTACATTCTTTCCATAAGACTCTGAGTGTTGATACAGAGGTTGACTCAAGAAGTATAGTGTTTAGGAAAGACAGTTTCAAGAACTAACCTTAGCTAATTAGAAGGCCCTTGATGTGAGGGTTGGTTTACATAAGAAACTGAAATATTTGTCCAAGCCATATCTTCAATAGATGACTGTTCATTATGACATGGTCTTTAGGATGCACATGCAGTTATGGGACTTGATGGTACACGTAAATAGTAGCCGAGTATAGAAGAAAATACCTTCAGTACTTGTTTCAGACATGAAGTATTTTCTAAAACAACTGATGCCTATTTAGACATTTGTTGCCCAGCTGGGATCTTTCAGCACCATCTTATGTTTATTATTGAAAAGGGGATTCAACAAGATTGTCAGAAATATAACCTAGGATATACAAACTATGCAAGTAGAATATGAGTTTTAACAGAAATAAATTAGTTTTTACATTCATGTGAACTTAACTTTTTCTGAAATATTTTTAGCAGCTATAATAGATAATAAAACATTTGGTAGCAACAAAAATGTAAAATGTTTTTGTGAAAGTTAATAAGAAACAATTTTTGGTTTGTTCCTCTAAGCCAAGGGTGTATTTGGTACAACAAAGATGCAAGCTTTTGGCAAGATATTCAGGAGCTATAAAAGCCTGAAACCCTGAGGCTGTACGTTAGCAGGCATTCAGAAGATCAGTGAACAAATTCAATCAGCTGGATATACATTCAAACAGCTGGGATTTGGGGAATATTCATCAGATGGATTTTTATCTTATTTTTTTATCAGGATGTTTGGACTCAGTCTTAATTTTCTTAATAACTTATGCTTTTTGTTAGGTTATTTTTTCTTCCATAAAAAATTTCTCTTATTTTCATTATAAAAGTCTCAAAACATAAGATGTTATGTTGAAAATAAATATACAGCATCATCAAGGCACTGCACAGTACACTAAAACCAGGACTGCAATTTCATAGGCAAATTAATTAAATCCCAGTTCAATAGTTTACACTTAATGCTGGAGACTTTTCTCAGGATTTAAAAATACATTTGGGCCTCTACTTGGGACAAATTCTTTCCTATCTGAGTAGAAAGCATAGTATTTTTAGGTCTTAATATGTGGCCAGTGCAGATGGTTGAGCTACGGTCATGAAAATTAAGCTGACTCTGGTTAGCTTAGTTTGGTTGTGGCCCTATAGAAAAAAAAATTCTTAGTTTTTAATTCTCAGCACTAGAGTTCAATAGTTAATTCCCAAAATAGTCCCAATTTTTGTTCTCAAGGAACTTATTAGAATAAATATTACATTCTGAAATAAAATTCTTGCACCTGTAAATTGACTAATAATAAAGCATATTGGTTTCTGGCTGACAAACAGTGCAGTTGTTTTTCAGTCCTAGCTCTGAATGCGAACCATGGCATGTGGGCAAGGACAGCACAGCAAGAAGAGAAACTCAACACTGCAGAGCTTTGGTAAATAACGCACATAAATGGAATGAGATAGCTAATTTAAAGCATAGTAATTCTTAAATAAAGCATGTGGTGGCTTTTCTTATGCAAATCATCTTTAAGCTACACAAATCTTTTATTTTTCCCTGTAAGATTTTTTTTGCAACTGAGCACTCCTTAAAAGTGACCAATAAAAATGATGACTCACCTCACTATGAAGCATTACTTCTGTTTGAATACCATCTGTTACTTTGCATTTCTTTGATATAGTATGCATTTTGATATATTTTGATGTGACAATCAAAGAACAATGTCATCTACAAAACTTATGAATAAAAACTGTTTATCTTAAAATTACTTTTGCTTAATATAACATTAAAACTTTAAAAATACTTTAAAAATTATCTAGTGTTCCCTTACTGGAATATTTAAAATGGCAGAGCATATGTTCCAGGAATCAAGATGGGTGGCTGACAAGGGCATAAATGTGTTGCTATAAGAATATATTACAGGTATGATATTTTACAGTTGCCGCATCTCTGTTCAGATTATTTAAAGGTTTCTGGGTCAGCCACTTCTTATTTATTCAAATTTATATTGAGTAGCTCCAGAAAGCAAAGCTGACAAAATGATTAATTAGACTGTAGCTCATTGGCAGACTATAGTTTAATATAATTAATAGAGCTCAAGTTCATCGTTAAATATGATTATGGTCTTTGTATTAAAAATGTCAAATTATATTTTCCAGTTGTTACAAAATCCAAGATGACTTATTCCAAGCTCACAGCAATAACAATGAAAAACTCAACAGGATACCTTATTTAATACACAACATCCACAGCAATCAAAATCTTTTTCAGAAAATTTGTTCAGTGGATCAAGTTGTATACATTTGGATCTTAATTATAAAATATTTCTAAATATTTTATAGTAAAACCAAAAATTATCTATACGTTACATTTATCTTTGCAAGATTGGAAAAAATGTAATGCAAATGTCCAACATTTAAAATTACATATATCTGACCTTGATTGCTGTCCTCGATTAGTCTTGAAAATAAGTTGTAAATAAAGCAATATTTTATATATCAAATTATATTCATATATAACTCCTGAATTAATTCCAGATATGAATTCCTCTAAACAAGTCGGATCAAATATACAATAAAATGATGCCTTATATCAGAATAAAAAGGACGGATTTTACATCTAATAGACATCTCAAATTGAACACGGCACCATGCCCAGCTAATTTTTGTATTTTTTGTATAGACAGGGTTTTGCCATATTGACCAGGCTGGTCTCAAACACCTGGGCTCAAGTGATCCATTCACCTCATCCTCCCAAATTGCTGGGATTACAGGTGTGAGCCACCGTACCTGGCCAATCTCAAGTATATTTCTTCATAGCAATGCAAGAACGGCCTAGTACATGCATACACATTAAAAAATGCTTTGTTTTGTTGGAGAAATGACCCCTTTATTATTATTTAATGCCCCTTTTTATCCCTGATTATTTCCCATGTTCTCAAGTCTGCTCTAAGAATAATATAGCTACTTCCACTTTTTAAAATTAGTGTAGAAATGGTATATTTTTCCCCATTCACTTCCTTTTAATCTACATATGTCTTTACATTTTAAATGGATTTCCTATAGACAACACAGAGTTGAGTCTTGTCTGTTGATTCACTCTGACAATATCTTTCTTTTAAATGGTGTGTTTATATGTTGATGTTCAAAATGATTATAATAGAGTTGAGTTGATATTTATTATATTTACTGTTTCTATTTGTTGCTCTTGTTTGATTCAATATTTGTCTTACTTCTTTTCCACCTTTCTTGGTATTAATTGAGAATTTTCTACGATTTCATTTTTTCTTATTTTTTAGTACATCAGTTATACTTCTTTTTTACTTTTTTTAGTTGTTTACCTAGAGTTTACAATATACATTTACAACTAATCCAAGGCTGCTTTCAAATAGCACTATACCACTTCCCAAGTAGTACGAGTGCCAAATAATAACAAAATAATTCTTATTTTTTCTCTCCCACCCCTTTTATTATTTCTCTCATTCATTTCACCTATACAGAAGCATATATAAACAAACATGCAGAAGCATACATAATTAAACACATTTTTGCTGTTATTATTTTGAACAAACTTTTTTTATTATTATACTTTAAGTTCTAGGGTACATGTGCACAATGTGCAGGTTTGTTACATATGTATACATGTGCCATGTGGGTGTGCTGCACCCATTAACTCGTCATTTACATTAGGTATTTCTCCTAATGCTATCCCTTCCCCCTGCCCCCATGCCATGACAGGCCCCAGTGTGTGATGTTCCCCACCCTGTGTCCAAGTGTTCTCATTGTTCAATTCCCAGCTATGAGTGAGAACATGTGGTGTTTGGCTTTCTGTCCTTGCAATAGTTTGCTCAGAACGATGGTTTCCAGCTTCATCCATGTCCCTACAAAGGACATGAACCCATCCTTTTTCATGGCTGCATAGTATTCCATGGTGTATATGTGCCACATTTTCTTAATCCAGTCTATCGTTGATGGATATTTTGGTTGGTTCCAAGTCTTTGCTATTGTGAATAGTGCCTCAGTAAACATACGTGTGCATGTGTCTTTATAGCAGCATGATTTATAATCCTTTGGGTATATACCCAGTAATGGGATGGCTGGGTCAAATGGTATTTCTACTTCTAGATCCTTGAGGGATTGCCCCACTGTCTTCCACAATGGTTGAACTAGTTTACAGTCCCACCAACAGTGTAAAAGTGTTCCTATTTCTCCACATCCTCTCCAGCATCTGTTGTTTCCTGACTTTTTAATCATCGCCATTCTAACTGATGTGAGATGGTATCTCATTGTGGTTTTGGATTTGCATTTCTCTGATGGCCAGTGATGATGAGCATTTTTTCATGTGCCTGTTGGCTGCATAAATGTCTTCTTTTGAGAAGTGTCTGTTCATATCCTTTGCCCACTTTTTGATGGGGTTGTTTGATTTTTTTCTTGTAAATTTGTTTAAGTTCTTTGTAGATTCTGGATATTAGCCCTTTGTCAGATGGGTAGATTGTAAAAATTTTCTCCCATTTTATAGGTTGCCTGTTCACTCTGATGGTAGTTTCTTTTGCTGTGCAGAAGCTCTTTAGTTTCATTAGATCCAGTTTGTCTATTTTGGCTTTTGTTGCCATTGCTTTTGGTATTTTAGTCATGAAGTCCTTGCCCATGCCTATGACCTGAATGGTATTGCCTAGGTTTTCTTCTAGGGCTTTTACGGTTTTAGGTCTAACATGTAAGTCTTTAGTCCATTTTGAATTAATTTTTGTATAAGGTGTAAGGAAGGGATCCAGTTTCAGCTTTCTACATACGGCTAGCCAGTTTTCCCAGCACCATTTATTAAATAGGGAATCCTTTCCCCATTGCTTGTTTTTGTCAGGTTTGTCAAAGATCAGATGGTTGTAGATGTGTGGCGTTATTTCTGAGGCCTCTGTTCTGTTCCATTGGTCTATATCTCTGTTTTGGTACCAGTACCATGCTGTTTTGGTTACTGTAGGCTTCTAGTATAGTTTGAAGTCAGGTAGCGTGATGCCTCCAGCTTTGTTCTTTTGGCTTAAGATTGACTTGGTGATGCGGGCTCTTTTTTGGTTCCATGTGTACTTTAAAGTAGTTTTTTCCAATTCTGTGAAGAAAGTCATTGGTAGCTTGATGGGGATGGCATTGAATCTATACATTACCTTGGGCAGTATGGCCATTTTCATGATATTGATTCTTCCTATCCATGAGCATGGAATGTTCTTCCATTTGTTTGTATCCTCTTTTACTTCATTGAGCAGTGGTTTGTAGTTCTCCTTGAAGAGGTCTGTCACATCCCGTGTAAGTTGGATTCCTAGATATTTTATTCTCTTTGAAGCAATACAAACTACCATCAGAGAATACTATAAACACCTCTATGCAAATAAACTAGAAAATCTGGAAGAAATGGATAAATTCCTGGACACATACAGCCTCCCAAGACTAAACCAGGAAGAAGTTGAATCCCTGAATAGACCAATAACAGGCTCTGAAACTGAGGCAATAATTAATAGCCTACCAACCAAAAAAAGTCCAGGACCAGACGGATTCACAGCCGAATTCTACCAGAGATACAAAGAGGAGCTGGTACCATTCCTTCTGCAACTATTCCAATCAATAGAAAACGAGGGAATCCTCCCTAACTCATTTTATGAGTCTTCACTCTTTATCTAAGTTGTCATTCTGTGTCCTTTCATTAGGGCATTTAGCCCATTTACATTTAAAGTTAATATTGTTATGTGTGAATTTGATCCTATCATCATGATCATGGCTGGTTAATTTTGCAGACCAGCAAAATTTGTTAATGTAGTTGTTTCATAGTGTTGGTCTGTGTACTTCAGTGTGTTTTTGTAGTGACCGGTAATGGTTTTTCCTTTCCATGTTTAGTGCTTCCTTCAGGAGCTCTTGCAAGGTAGGCCTGGTGGTCACAAAATCCCTCAGCATTTGCTTGTCTGAAAAGGATTTTATTTATTTTTTATTCATGAAGTTTAGTTTGACCAGATATGAAATTCTGAGTTGGAAATTCTTTCCTTTAAGAGTGTTGAATATTGGTCCCCAATACCTTCTGGCTTGTAGGATTTCCACTTAGTGATCTGGTGTTAGTCTGATGAGCTTCCCTTTGTAGATGACCTGGCCTTTCCCTCTGGCTGCCCTCAACATTTTTTCCTCCATTTCAACCTTGGAGAATCTGATGATTATGTGACTTAGGGTTGAACTTCTCGTGGAGTATCTTATTGGGGTTCTCTGGATTTCCTGGATTTGAATGTTGACCTGTCTTGCTAGGTTGGGGAAATTCTCCTGGATGATATCCTGAAGTGTGTGTTTCCAACTTGTTCCGTTCTCCCCATCTCTTTCAGTACTCCAATCAGTCATAGGTTCAGTCTTTTTACATAATCCCAAAGTTCTCAGAAGTTTAGTTCATTTCTTTTCATTTGTTTTTGTCTAATATTGTCTGCCTGCCTTATTTCAGCAAGATTCAAGATAGTCTTCAAGCTCTGATATTCCGTCTTCCACTTGGTCGATTCAACTATTGATACATGTGTTTGCATCATGAAGTTCTCCTGCTGTGTTTTTCAGCTCCATCAGATCATTTATGTTCTTTTCTAAACTGGCTATTCTGGTTAACAGCTTCTGTAATCTATTGTCATGGTTCTTAGCTTCTTTGCATTGGGTTAGAACACAATCTTTTAGCTCAGCAAAGTTCATTATTACCTATTTTTTGAAGCCCAATTCTGCCCATTCACCCATCTCAGCTTCAGCCCAGTTCTCTGCCCTTCCTGGAGAGGTGCTGTGATCACTTGGAGAAGAAGAGTCATTCTGGCTTTTTGATTTTTCAGGGTTTTTGCATTGGTTTTTCCTCATCTTTGTGAACTTATCTCCCTTTTATCTTTGAGGCTGTTGGCCTTTGGATGGGGTTTCTGCGGGGTCTTTTTTGTTGATGTTGTTATTGTTGTTGTTTTCTGTTAGTTTGTTTTGGTTTTAACAGTCAGGCCCTTCTTCTGGATGTCTGCTGCAGTTTGCTGAGGATTCACTCCAGACCCTGTTCACTGGGTATCACCAATGGAGGTTGCAGAACAGCAAAGATTGCTTCCTGCTTTTTCCTCTGAAAGTTTTGTCCCAGAGGGGCACTGACCTGATGCCAGCCAAAACTCTGCTGTATGAAGTGTCTGGTGACCCCTGTTGTGAGGTCTCACCCTGTCAGGAGGCATAGGATCAGGGACCCGCTTAAGGAAACAGTCTGGCTGCCCCTTGGTGGAGTGAGTGCACTGCACTGGGGGAAATTCCCCTTGTCCCGATTGCCTGGACTTTTCAGAGCCAGCAGGCAGGAAAGATTAAGTCCACTGAACCTGAGACTGTGGCTGCCCCTCCCCTCAGGTGCTCTGTCCCAGGGTGATGAGAGTACTGTCTCTAAACCCCTGGATGGAGTTGTGGAAATTCTTTCAGGGAGGTATTGCCTGGTGAGGAGGGATGAACCCGGGTCCCACCTAAAGAAGCAGTCTGGCCAAGTTCTGCCACAGCTGTTGTGCTGTGCTGTGGGAAATTCCACCAAGTCCAAACCACTCAGTCTCCCTAGCACTGGCAGGGGAAAACTGTAGACTAGAGCTGCCGTAATGGCAGTCACCTCTCTCCCTGGGAATTCAGTCTTCTTAGGCAGACTCAGGGCTTCTGTGCTGGCCAATGGGGATTCCAAGTCAGTGGGTCTTAGCTTTCCAGGTTCCATGGGAGTGGGACCCACTGAGCGAGGCTACTTGGCTCCCTGGTTTCAGCACCCTTCCCACAAGTGTGGATGGATCTCCTGCCTCACTGGAGTTCCGGGAGCCACTGGAGTATGCAAAAAATCCTGCAGCTCAGTGCTTGCCCTAGCAGCCACAGACCTGAGTGGTCACTGTGGGTCTGCAGAGCTTTGTGCTTGGGACCCAAGGCCCTAGTAGTGTGGGCTCACTAGGAAATCTCCTGATCCACAGGTTGCAAAAATCCATGGGAAAAGTGTAGTTCCCCGAGCAGGTAGTGCAATCCCTCACTGCCTCCCTTAGCTTGGGGCAGGGGGTCCTGTTGCCCTATGCAGCTCCTCGGTGAACCATCCTCCACCTGCTTTTCTTGCTCTCTGTAACTTGCACCAACTGCCTAGTCAGTCCCAACGAAAGAATCTGGGTACCCCAATTGAAAATGCAGAATTCACTTGCCGTTTATTTTTGTCTCAGTGGGAGCTGCAGACTGGAGCTGTTTCTACTCAGCCATCTTGGCCCCTCCCTTCTTTTTATTTTCTTATAGTTTTTGTCTTGAAATATATTTAGTCTGATTTAAGTATAGTGACTCCTGCTTTTTCTTGGTTTCCATAGGTGTGAAATATCTTTTCCCATCTCTTTACTTTCAGTCAATATGTTTCTTTATAGGCAAAGTGTGTTTCTTGTAGGCAACAGATTGATGGATCTTGTTTTTTCATCCATTCATCCAGTATATATGTTTTGATTGGAGAGTTTATTCTTTATTTACATTCAATGTTATTATTTATAAGTAAGGACTTATTTCTACCATTTTGTTATTTGTTTATTGGGTTCTTTTGTCTTTGTTGGTTCTTTCTTTTCTCCCTGTCTTCCTTTAGTGAAGGTGATTTCCTCTAGTGATATAATTTATTTTTTTATTTTAACTTTTTTTGTATCTGTTGCATGTTTTTTGGTTTAAGGTTGCCATGAGGCTTGTAAATACCATCTTGTTACAAATTGTTTTAACCTGATAACAATTTACTACTGCATAAACAAGCAAAAAGAAAACTAATAAAAACTATATGCCTTAATTTTGTTTGCTGACTTTCTAAGTTTTAGTTTTTTTCTATTTACATCTTGTTTTACTGAGTATGTCTTGGAAAGTAGTTTCTATTTTTGATTCTTTCATAATTTAGTCTTTCTACTTAGGATAAGAGCAGTTTACACAACACAATTTTGGTGTTATTCTGTGTTTTTCTGTGTCATTCTGTGAGCATTGAATTTTCTACCTTCAGGTGATTATTTATTTCTCATTAATGTCTTTTTCTTTCTGGCTGAGTTTTCCCTTTAGCATTTCTTGTAGGAGAGATTTGAAGTTGATGAAATCCCTCAGCTTTTGTTTTTCTGGGAAAGTATTTGTTTTCCTTGCATGTATGAGGAACATTTTCTTAGGATATACTATTCTGGGGTAAATATTTTTATCCTTCAGCACTTTAAATATGTCATGCCACTCTCTCCTGGCCCATAATGCTTTCACCGAAAAGTCTGCCAGGTGTATTGCAGCTCCATTGTATGTTATTTGTTTCTTTTCTGTTGCTGCTTTTAGCAACTATTCTTTATCCCTGACCTTTGGAAGTTTGATTATTAAATGCCTTGAAGTAGTCTTCTTTGTGTTAAATCTGTGTGTTGCTCTGTAACCTTCTCTTACTTGGAAATTGATATCATTCTCTAGATTTGGGAAGCTCTCTGTTATTCCCTTCAATAATCTTTCTACCCCTATCTCTTTCTCTACCTCCTCTTTGAGGCCAATAACTTAGATTTATACTTTCGATGCTATTTTCTAGATTCTGTAGGTGTGCTTCATAGATTTGTATTCTTTTTTACTTTATCCCCTCTTTGTATTTTAAAATAGCCTGTTTTCAAGTTCTTCTGTGGCAATGCAGAACCATTATAGGATTGTGCAATGGGAGTTAACAAAATACTCCATAAAGCAGAGGTTGTTACCTGTTTTGTTCCCTGTTGTGTCCTCAACATGTAAAAAGTAGAAAAGTACCAGGCACATAATAGATTCCCAAATGAGCATTTGTTATATAAATAATAGAAACAGTTGTTATGCAACATTGGTCAAAATGAGGGAATGAAATAAACTCAAGACCAGTTAGAAAGGTATTTTAATCTTCCTTTTGTCAGGCTATAGATTACCACTCCACTTTTACTTAAACTATTGTGGTATTTCTTTTAGGATGTTTTTGGAGGAAACTGTATATTCATGTGCTTGAACCAGTGAAACTGGCTAACAAAGATGTTTTCTTTTTATAAATGCTGGCAGTAGTTGTTCTTCATTTGAGTAATTATAATAGGAGAAAGTAATATTGGCCACATGTCTTCACCAAGTAGAATTAATAAGAGACCTTAATGAAAAAAGTTAATGTTATCCCCTAATTATCCCCTAATTATGCCTGAGATTGAATGATTCATTATAACTCCACCCTGCCGTGTGTGTGTCTGTGTGTGTGTGTGTGTGTGTGTGTGTGTGTGTGTGTTTAAAAACCTATGAGGTTACTTAGAGATAAAGATATTCTATTTGAGAATAAGGAGGTGGAGCCAAGATGGCCGAATAGGAACAGCTCCGGTCTCCAGCTCCCAGCCCCAGCGACACAGAAGACGGGTGATTTCTGCATTTCTGCTTGAGGTACCGGTTTCATCTCACTAGGGAGTGCCTAACAGTGGGTGCAGGACAGTCGGTGAAGCGCACTGTGCGCGAGCCGAAGCAGGGCGAGGCATTGCCTCACTCGGGAAGCGCAAGGGGTCAGGGAGTTCCCTTTCCTAGTCAAAGAAAGGGAAAACAGACGGCACCTGGAATATCGGGTCAGTCCCGTCCCAATACTGCGCTTTTCCAACGGGCCTGGAAAACGGCACACTAGGAGATTGTGTCCCGCACCTGGCTCGGAGGGTCCTATGCCCACAGAGTCTTGCTGATTGCTAGCACAGCAGTCTGAGATCACGCTGCAAGGCGGCAACGAGGCTGGGGGAGGGGCGCCCGCCATTGCCCAGGCTTGCTTAGGTAAACAAAGCAGCCAGGAAGCTCGAACTGGGTGGAGCCCACCACAGCTCAAGGAGGCCCACCTGCCTCTGTAGGCTCCACCTCTGGGGGCAGGGCACAGACAACCAAAAACTCAGCGAGAACCTCCACAGCCTTAAATGTCCCTGTCTGACTGACAGCTTTGAAGAGAGTAGTGGTTCTCCCAGCACGCAGCTGGAGATCTGAGAACGGACAGACTGCCTCCTAAAGTGGGTCCCTCACCCCTGAGCAGCCTAACTGGGAGGCACCCCCCCAGTGGGACAGACTGACACCTCATTCAACCGGGTACTCCTCTGAGACAAAACTTTCAGAGGAACTATCAGACAGCTGAATTTGTGGTCTCACGAAAATCCGCTGTTCTGCAGCCACCGGTGCTGACACCCAGCCAAACAGGGTCTGGAGTGGACCTCTAGTAAACTCCAACAGACCTGCAGCTGAGGGTCTTGTCTGGTAGAAGGAAAATTAACAAACAGAAAGGACATCCACACCAAAAACCCATCTGTACATCACCATCATCGAAGACAAAAAGTAGACAAAACCACAAAGATGGGGAAAAAACAGACCAAAAAAACTGGAAACTCTAAAAAACAGAGCACCTCTCCTCCTCCAAAGGAACGCAGTTCCTCACCAGCAACGGAACAAAGCTGGATGGAGGATGACTTTGATGAGTTGAGAGAAGAAGGCTTCAGACGATCAAACTACTCTGAGCTACGAGAGGAAATTCAAAACAATAGCAAAGAAGTTAAAAACTTTGAAAAAAAATTAGAAGAATGGATAACTAGAATAACCAATGGAGAGAAGGGCTTAAAGGAGATGATGGAGCTGAAAGCCAAGTTTCGAGAACTACGCGAAGAATGCAGAAGCCTCAGTAGCAGATGCGATCAACTGGAAGAAAGGGTATCGCTGATAGAAGATGAAATGAATGAAATGAAGAGAGAAGGGAAGTTTAGAGAAAAAAGAATAAAAAGAAATGAACAAAGCCTCCAAGAAATTTGGGACTATGTGAAAAGACCAAACCTACGTCTGATTGGTGTACCTGAAAATGATGGGGAGAATGGAACCAAGTTGGAAAACACTCTCCAAGATATTATCCAGGAGAACTTCCCCAATCTAGCAAGGCAGGCCAGCATTCAGATTCAGGAAATACAGAGAACGCCACAAAGATACTCCTCGAGAAGGGCAACTCCAAGACACATAATTGTCAGATTCACCAAAGTGGAAATGAAGGAAAAAATGTTAAGGGCAGCCAGAGAGAAAGGTCGGGTTACCCACAAAGGGAAGCCCATCAGACTAACAGCTGATCTCTCAGCAGAAACTCTACAAGCCAGAAGAGAGTGGGGGCCGATATTCAACATTCTTAAAGAAAAGAATTTTCAACCCAGAATTTCCTATCCCGCTAAACTAAGCTTCATAAGTGAAGGAGAAATAAAATACTTTACAGACAAGCAAACGCTGAGTGATTTTGTCACCACCAGGCCTGCCCTAAAAGAGCTCCTGAAGGAAGCACTAAACATGGAAAGGAACAACCGGTACCAGCCCCTGCAAAAACATGCCAAATTGTAAAGACCATCGAGGCTAGGAAGAAACTATAGCAACTAACGAGCAAAATAACCAACTAACATCATAATGACAGGATCAGATTCACACATAACAATATTCACGTTAAATGTAAATGGGCTAAATGCTCCAATCAAAAGACACAGACTGGCAAACTGGATAAGGAGTCAGGACCCATCAGTGTGCTGTATTCAGGAAACCCATCTCACGTGCAGAGACACACATAGACTCAAAATAAAGGGATGGAGGAAGATCTATCAAGCAACTGGAAAACAAAAAAAGGCAGGGGTTGCAATCCTAGTCTCTGATAAAATAGACTTTAAACCAACAAAGATCAAAAGAGACAAAGAAGGCCACTACATAATGGTAAAGGGATCAATTCAACAAGAAGAGCTAACTATCCTAAATATATATGCACCCAACACAGGAGCACCCAGATTCATAAAGCAAGTCCTCAGTGACCTACAAAGGGACTTAAACTCCCACACAATAATAATGGGAGATTTTAACACCCCACTGTCAGCATTAGACAGATCAACGAGACAGAAAGTTAACAAGGATATCCAGGAATTGAACTCAGCTCTACATAAAGTGGACCTAATAGACATCTACAGAACTCTCCACCCCAAATCAACAGAATATACATTTTTTTCAGCACCACACCACACCTATTCCAAAATTGACCACATAGTTGGAAGTAAAGCTCTTCTCAGCAAATGTAAAAGAACAGAGATTATAACAAACTGTCTCTCAGACCACAGTGCAATCAAACTAGAACTCAGGATTAAGAAACTCAGTCAAAACCGCTCAACTACATGGAAACTGAACAACCTGCTCCTGAATGACTATTGGGTACATAATGAAATGAAGGCAGAAATAAAGATGTTCTTTGAAACCAATGAGAACAAAGACACAACATACCAGAATCTCTGGGACACGTTCAAAGCAGTGTGTAGAGGGAAATTTATAGCACTAAATGCCCACAAGAGAAAGCAGGAAAGATCCAAAATTGACACCCTAACATCACAATTAAAAGAACTAGAAAAGCAAGAGCAAACACATTCAAAAGCTAGCAGAAGGCTAGAAATAACTAAAATCAGAGCAGAACTGAAGGAAATAGAGACACAAAAAACCCTTCAAAAAATTAATGAATCTAGGAGCTGGTTTTTTGAAAAGATCAACAAAATTGATGGACCGCTAGCAAGACTAATAAAGAAGAAAAGAGAGAAGAATCAAATAGATGCAATAAAAAACGAAAAAGGGGATATCACCACCGATCCCACAGAAATACAATCTACCATCAGAGAATACTACAAACACCTCTATGCAAATAAACTAGAAAATCTGGAAGAAATGGATAAATTCCTCGACAAATACACCCTCCCAAGACTAAACCAGGAAGAAGTTGAATCTCTGAATAGACCAATAACAGGTTCTGAAATTGTGGCAATAATCAATAGCTTACCAACCAAAAAGAGTCCAGGACCTGATGGATTCACAGCTGAATTCTACCAGAGGTACAAGGAGGAACTGGTACCATTCCTTCTGAAACTATTCCAATCGATAGAAAAAGAGGGAATCCTCCCTAACACATTTTACGAAGCCAGCATCGTCCTGATACCAAAACCTGGCAGAGACATAACCAAAAAAGAGAATTTCAGACCAATATCCTTGATGAACATTGATGCAAAAATCCTCAATAAAATACTGGCAAACCGAATCCAGCAGCACATCAAAAAGCTTATCCACCATGATCAAGTGGGCTTCATCCCTGGGATGCAAGGCTGGTTCAACATACGCAAATCAATAAATGTAATCCAGCATATAAACAGAACCAAAGACAAAAACCACATGATTATCTCAATAGATGCAGAAAAGGCCTTTGACAAAATTCAACAACCCTTCATGCTAAAAACTCTCAATAAATTAGGTATTGATGGGACGTATCTCAAAATAATAAGAGCTATCTATGACAAACCCACAGCCAATATCATACTGAATGGGCAAAAACTGGAAGCATTCCCTCTGAAAACTGGCACAAGACAGGGATGCCCTCTCTCACCGCTCCTATTCAACATAGTGCTGGAAGTTCTGGCCAGAGCAATCAGGCAGGAGAAGGAAATAAAGGGTATTCAATTAGGAAAAGAGGAAGTCAAATTGTCCCTGTTTGCAGATGACATGATTGTATATCTAGAAAACCCCATTGTCTCAGCCCAAAATCTCCTTAAGCTGATTAGCAACTTCAGCAAAGTCTCAGGATACAAAATTAATGTACAAAAATCACAAGCATTCTTGTACACCAATAACAGACAAACAGAGAGCCAAATCATGAGTGAACTCCCATTCACAATTGCTGCAAAGAGAATAAAATACCTAGGAATCCAACTTACCAGGGATGTGAAGGACCTCTTCAAGGAGAACTACAAACCACTGCTCAATGAAATAAAAGAGGATACAAACAAATGGAAGAACATTCCATGCTCATGGGTTGGAAGAATCAATATCGTGAAAATGGCCATACTGCCCAAGCTAATTTATAGATTCAATGCCATCCCCATCAAGCTACCAATGACTTTCTTCACAGAATTGGAAAAAACTACTTTAAAGTTCATATGGAACCAAAAAAGAGCCCGCATCGCCAAGTCAATCCTAAGCCAAAAGAACAAAGCTGGAGGCATCACGCTACCTGACTTTAAACTATACTACAAGGCTACAGTAACCAAAACAGCATGGTACTGGTACCACAACAGAGACATAGATCAATGGAACAGAACAGAGCCCTCAGAAATGATGCCGCATAGCTACAACTATCTGATCTTTGACAAACCTGACAAAAACAAGAAATGGGGAAAGGATTCCCTATTTAATAAATGGTGCTGGGAAAACTGGCTAGCCATATGTAGAAAGCTGCAACTGGATCCCTTCCTTACACCTTATACAAAAATTAATTCAAGATGGATTAAAGACTTATATGTTAGACCTAAAACCATTAAAATCCTACAAGAAAACCTAGGCAATACCATTCAGGACATAGGCTTGGGCAAGGACTTCATGTCTAAAACACCAAAAGCAATGGCAACAAAAGCCAAAATCGACAAATGGGATCTCATTAAACTAAAGAGCTTCTGCACAGCAAAAGAAACTATCATCAGAGTGAACAGGCAACCTACACAATGGGAGAAAATTTTTGCAACCTACTCATCTGACAAAGGGCTAATATCCAGAATCTACAATGAACTCAAACAAATTTACAAGAAAAAAACAAACAACCCCATCAAAAAGTGGGCAGAGGACATGAACAGACACTTCTCAAAAGAAGACATTTATGCAGCCAAAAAACACATGAAGAAATGCTCATCATCACTGGCCATCAGAGAAATGCAAATCAAAACCACAGTGAGATACCATCTCACACCAGTTAGAATGGCCATCATTAAAAAATCAGGAAACAACAGGTGCTGGAGAGGATGTGGAGAAATAGGAACACTTTTACACTGTTGGTGGGACTGTAAACTAGTTCAACCATTGTGGAAGTCAGTGTGGCGATTCCTCAGGGATCTCAAACTAGAAATACCATTTGACCCAGCCATCCCATTACTGGGTATATACCCAAAGGACTATAAATCATGCTGCTATAAAGACACATGCACACGTATGTTTATTGCGGCACTATTCACAATAGCAAAGAGTTGGAACCAACCCAAATGTCCAACAACGATAGACTGGATTAAGAAAATGTGGCACATATACACCATGGAATACTATGCAGCCATAAAAAATGATGAGTTCGTGTCCTTTGTAGGGACATGGATGAAACTGGAAAACATCATTCTCAGTAAACTATCGCAAGGACAAAAAACCAAACACCGCATGTTCTCACTCATAGGTGGGAATTGAACAATGAGAACTCATGGACACAGGAAGGGGAACATCACGCTCCGGGGACTGTTGTGGGGTGGGGGGAGGGGGGAGGGACAGCATTAGGAGATACACCTAATGCTAAATGACGAATTAATGGGTGCAGGAAATCAACATGGCACATGGATACATATGTAACAAACCTGCACATTGTGCACATGTACCCTAAAACCCTAAAGTATAATAAAAAAAAAAAAAAAAAGGAAAAAAAAAAAAAAAAAAAAAAAAAAAAAGATATTCTATTTGATTGAATTTTCTGCACAGTTAATATTAAGTTGCACAAGTTTGTTGCAACTGTTATTGATGATTATAGCAGCAAACAGTTACTGTTTACTTTCTATCAAATTATGTTCTAAGATATTTTCGTGAATTTTTTTAATCTTATGGAAACATTACAAGGTAGATTATTTGTTTTATATATAAGGAAACAAAAAAACCAACATGCTCTGATTCCAGAGCCCATGCTCATTTAACATTTAACTCATACTAACACTTTCCTTCTTTGCTAAACACGGTATACTATAATGGTAACTTTAAACTATGTCCTTCATGCTTTTTAGGTTAAAATGTCCTTTCAGGAAATTATGAGAACAAATTTTAGTCTGATTTTAAAAATATTATTATTTGCAAAAAAGTTAGCAGTTTTGTGTGTTCTGAAACTTTTTTGGAAATTGTCTTCTCTTTGAAATCTGAAAGTTTGAGAGTTGCCATAAAATGGCAAATCTCCCCTATTAATTAATAATCTTGTGAAATGTACAACAATTTCTTTGAATATAAATGAGCAGCATACAGATTTAGAGATATAAGAAAAATCAAGTAAAGTTAGAAAAGGTTTTTTCTTAAAAAAAGAAAAATTCATCTGTTTCAGAGGGTTCTTTATCTATCTTTTAGAGCAAAGATCAGTTCTCTTTGACAGAGCCACACTTTGAAACTATACTTATAGTTCTTGTTAAGACCATTGGTGATAGACAGATTAGATAATTTTATTATTTTGCATAACTAAATGTTGATATTACTTTGATTAATAAAAGTGTATTAAGTAAAGCAATTTATGATTATCCCTTCCAACAAGTTCTCCTTTCTCAAATAATGTGATGATATTCCAGCAATTTCTAAGTATAAATTACAACTTTTTGGTAGTCTTTACTGATGAAACATGGTGCTTTTAGAGGTTCGATCATAGCTACAATATCAGGTGCATATTGTGATTCTGAAAGTCTTAGGATGACACATAGGTAAGTTACAATAGAGCTTGTTGTAAATGTTCATTGTCTGCCTTTTCTTTTTTACCTCAGTAATGGGTGAAAATACCAGTGGAAACATTTTGTGGTTTGAGAAATTTTTTTTTCCGTTTTCATAGGCCATGAAACCTTAGTTTTTCAATCAGATTATTTGTCTTAAGACAGAACATTCCATCCTTCCACTTAACTCAATGAGACCAACATCTCATATTTCAAAGTTTTGTATTTCATCACACAACCTCTTTGTATAGGAAGCACTATTACATTGGAAGAAATTTGTAAACACCCAGACTAATTACTGTAATTAATTTTTTGGTCTTAAGCCAACTAATCTAGAGCTCATACAAGCTGTATGACTCTTTATGATTTTAAGATTAAAATAAAAGCTTGATTCTTTATAGCCACCTGCTCCTTCACATGGATTTCTTTCATCTCATCTTTATCACATTTCTCTTTTCTAGGGCTTACTTCTGAGGTCCACCTTGGTTTGTTTTCCAGAGTTCAGTCCAAGTTCTATCTAGACTCTCTTAACCCCTGAAGTACCAAGTACTTTCTTTGTGAGTCTCCTGTTTTTAATCTCTGTTAAAAACAAATAATATTCCCTAAAAGCTGAAGCAATAAATAAGTAAATGCAACTCACCGGTATCTCTTAGAATTTCTCTCTCTCTTTTTTACAATTCAAACCACGGGACTTTGGAAAGCATTCTTACAATGCTTTTCCCCCTCACTCTGGAAACTCCAGGTTTTTATTATGGCTGCTCCCAGCAGCCTTTTCAACTTCAAGATCCAGCTAGTTATCAAGTACCCTGTTATTGGTCTTAGCAACAGGGAAGCAAATAAGACTTTGTAACTCAAGCAAATTAAGATTTCTCTCCACTTTCGGCCGGGCATGGTGGCTCATGCCTATAATCCCAGCACTTTGGGAGGCCGAGGCGGGTGGATCACGAGGTCAGGGGTTCCAGACCAGCCTGACCAACATGGTGAAACCCCGTCTCTACTAAAAATACAAAAAAATTAGCTGGGCGTGGTGGCAGGCGCCTGTAATCTCAGCTACTCAGGAGGCTGAAGCAGGAGAATTGCTTGAACCCGGGGAGGTGGAGGTTGCAGTGAGCAGAGATCGTGCCACTGCACGCCAGCCTGGGCGACAGAGCAAGACTCTGTCTCAAAAAGAAAAAAAAGATTTCTCTCCACTTTCTATAGATTAGCTCATGTTTTGTGCCTCCCTCTCTCAAAGAAAGGTCAGTCATATGTGTTGTATTTTTAAAGTCTATGGAAGATCCATCTAAGATTCCCAGAACTGTAATAATAACTAAGATATTAGAGCTATTATTTGAGTAAGTTAGGATGAATAGTTACATGAGATGTTCCTATACAAGTGACTCTTATTCCAAGCAGAAGGGCGAAAGGATACTTATGACAAAGATTGGAAGCTGTGCCAAAATTTCAAGGATCCCTAAATTCAGGCACTGCCGGTAGAAATTGAAGGGGCTGTACAATACAGAGCCCTGCTCATACTAGAAAGTCCCTCTAAGATGTGAGGAATGTGAGAACTTATGTCACTGGAGAAGCAACTTCAGGGCTCTATATACTGTAAATCACAGCAAGAATTGAGACGAAGTGTAGTATGGAGTGGTGGGAAGTATCATACTGGTTTGTTTACTTTTTAAATACTCAGTGAAATAGATCTTATCAAAAGTTTGTAAAACCAAGCCATGCAATCCCTGAAGGGTCTAGGAATGAGAGTGGAAGCTTTTGACAGCAGCACAGGCTATTAATTGAAGTGAAAGAATTGTTGGAGGTAAACCATGGCAGTTGCCATTGTTAGTCTTGAAATTATGGGCAATTTGTTATGCTTGTGATTCAGGGTGAAACTCCGTTAATTTCAGTTTCAGGAACATAAATTGTTTAGGTCCATCAAATATCCAGTAGGAAGAATATGAAAATAAGGATTATATTATACAAAATGATGCACATTTTTCGAAAACATTTTAACATGGTCTTGGTGTGGAAAAGCAAAGTTATTTTCTGTATCACCTAGTTTAGCTAGTTTGCCCACCAGTGTAAAATACCCGTCAGGATACAGTATATTGTGAGTTATATTTGTTTCTGTTTTAAAGAGATAAACTTAGGTATTTGGACAAGGGATTTTACAAAATATAAGTTATTGTTTAACTTTAGAAGGGATATTTTATTGAAAGCCAAAGGCCTTCTGAAAATTGAATGTATTCTCTCTAGGCTTTGTTTATTTATTTTTAATCAAATGCTTATGCACCTGAATCTTTAAAATAATATGGGAAAATGATTTTAAAAAGATGAATTGCTTTTTTATCAAAATGTAAGGGATAATTTGATATATTAATTGGATTTAGAATACATAACTGGAACTTAAGAGGGAATTATTTAAGATCAGTCACAAATTTGAAAATGTGCAGTATTCAATAGGTATAATAAATAAATTGATAATATCCAGTGAATATTTCATTATACTGCCACTTATCAAATTGTCAAAAAATTGACACTGAATACATATTAATAAATCATTATATTTATGTAAGTATACTTTCAGATAGAAAGCATTATGAAACATTATTGCTATGGTCTGAAAGTGTCTCTGCCTCCAAATTCATATGTTAAAAACTAATCACCGGTATAATAGCAGTAAGAGGTAGAGACCTTTAAGACATGACTAGGACAAAGCCTTCATGAATGGGATTGGAACCCCTATAAAAGAAGCCAAAAGAAGCTTGTTTGGCCCTTATACTATGTAATAAATCAGCAAGAAGGCACTATCTTTGGAGAAGAGAGCAAGCCCCCACCAGACACAGAATCAGCTGGTACCCTGACCTTGGACATCCCAGCCTCTAGAACTGTAAGCAATACATTTCTGTTGTTTGTAAATTACCCAGTCTAAGATACTTTGTTATAGGAGCCCTAATGAATTAAGACAGTTATATAATGCTGAATCTGAGGCACCTTCTAATAGAAAGGCAAAAAGCTCGGAATAGTGTCAGTCAAGTTCAAATTATTTTCAAGTACTTCATCATATTTCTTGTTATTATGTATTTGTAGTATAAGAAGTTTCATAAAATGAGAAAGCTATCTTTGCATTTTCTATTTTTTATACAATGAATCATTTCTTGATTTAGGTTCTTATCAACTGATAGCCTTAACTTCATTGCCATGTAAGATGATGGAAGAAATGATTTATTATATTCTGTCATTCTTTCTAGAGAAGAATAATCTCCTTTCTCAGTATTAAAGTGGCTTTGAGGCAAATCAATCAACCATAGATGGTGTCATAAGACTGTCTTCGGATGTTAATAAAGCATTCTGTAATAAGGAGTTTTTAAGTGTTATATTTATAGACAGTGATAGAAATTATAAGAGACTGCTGAAAAAAGGACTAGAGTACCTGTAATTTCTGAGAGTATTATACTTCAAAATACTTAGCTGTAGGGTCTGTTTTTGTAAATAATAAGTACTTCAATATGACATCATGCATTTAACTCATACAGATTTTAGAAAATGACATAAGATTTACAAGTATTTATCCTTTGTGTTTCAAAAAATCCACCTATACTCTTTACATTTCATTAAAAGTAAACACTTGTATTTTAAAAGTGTGAAGACAAAATGATTCTATGTTGTATCTTTGGAATTTTCTTATAGATAATAAAATATATTTATTTATTTATTTGTATGCTTCTTTTTAAAATATGCTTATGCAAGACTGATATCACTTATATGAAGAGAAATAAAAAATACAATAAGAAATCATTCCATCTTATTACTTATCTTATCCAAGCATTTTTTAATAATTTTGTAGAATATTTGATGGTAGAAATGCAAAAAAAAGTTGAAGTGGAAAAACTCACGGTATACCACTTTCCAGAGTAATGCCAAACTTTATTTCAAATGTAGATACTTTTCTGGCTAGATATCCAATAGAGTTAGTAATTTAAATTATCTGTGAATACTTTAAGGACAACTGTAATTCATTGCCTCCATACTGCCAGTGACAAAGAAATAATGACATTTACTATGGAATTGGAATATTTAAAAGTATGACTGAATAATGTCTTATCTTATGGTCATCATATTCAGTTTGGTGATTGAACAATGCATGTCTTAACAGCGTAGAAATAGAAGCATCAGTAATCCTTTAGGAAATGTATAAGGAAATTCTTTTTCTATTATCTGGAACTCTAGTAATAGTTATTTAATTATATGTGTCAAACACTTAATTCTGCAAGCTATATAGATATATATTTGATAGATATATTTGATGTTATTCAATATGTTGCCCAATAAGTTATTTTTATAGTTCAAAAGTGAAGGGAGAGCCATTCTAATCCTTTATTCAAAAAATAATGAAAGGAGCTAAATTTGCAAAACGTTATCAAGTAGAAGACATGAGCAATACCTCTTTTAGAATTTATAGGTATATTCTTTTGAACACAATGGCATTCATAAATGGCATAAAATATTGAGATTCAACATTTCCCTTTATTTGTTGATATCTGTGGTTTCATTACTAAGGTCAGATAGAAAAGTTCTGGAAAGTATCTGACTGCATCTTACTTATCAAATACAAATTTATATCTGTAAGAGAAATGTACCTACTAATGACCCAGATATAAACTTTACCTACATTATAAGCTTAAGAAGACATGGTGAATGTGATGCTCTGTTTGGTACTATGAAATTTATAGATATTTCTATGGTGTGCTGTTCATTTTATAGTTCACTAGGTTATTTTTCATTGCAGCTTGCTTCTCCCTTTGAATACCACAAATAGTATTCTCATCCTCAGAAAATCATCTGACAGCAGTATTTTTTTTTAAGTCAGCTAGGTTGTTGGACTACTTATCAGGATATACTCGTGAGTTATTTCATGTCCTTATGGCACCAAATTAGATTGCTAAAGTACAACCTTCACAATCTATCACTTTTTCAGATCTTTTAAGTGCCATTGATATCATCCTGGAAATTCCAATCACCACAGTGAGGATGGGCTTTGGGAATTATTGATGTCTGTAATAGGGTAATATGTCAAGGCAACAATGTCATTTTTGTGTGGTTCCCAGTTTGTGTAGGTATTAAAGGAAATGAAATGGGAGATAAAGCAGTCAAAAAGGCTTTGTAAAATCATTCAGGAGTATCGAATATTTAATTATTTTAAAAAGAACATAATTTATTACAAAACAAAGAACCAATGCCAAATGAGGACAAATACATGATGAGGTTAAACAGGTTTACATAAATACAAAGAATTACAAATTTATGTCATTTGTCAACCTGGTTGAAACATCAAGAAACATTCATTTTCTTATATCTAAATATTGTAAGTTCTTTCTGAAGTTTTATTCAATGTGCTGCCTTGCAGTCACATTTTGTTTTAATAAATCAGCACAAATGTGATCAGACAATATATTGTTTTCTTTTCTAATAGTTGAAAATGCAATTGTGAGCTCCACATTAGAGTTTAATAGAATAAGTCGCAGCTATAAACAATAAAAGAGTTATAAATATGGTTAAGAAATGTCACTATGCTTACATAACTCTTAAGATATTATTGACTTAGAAATGCTATCATTGGAGCAATGCACACTTACTTACAAACTAGAAAAATCATCATATATCTCTTTTGTTTCACTAAAGTCCTAAAATTACTAGAAAGCAGTAAATTAAAAATAGAATACATAATGTGTTCTTTTTTTTATTATACTTTAAGTTCTAGGGTACATGTGCATAACACGCAGGTTTGATACATAGATATACATGTGCCATGGTGGTTTGCTGCACCCATCAACTCATTATTTACATTAGGTATTTCTCTTAATGCTATCCCTCCCCCAGCCCACCACCCCTCAACAGGCCCCAGTGTGTGATGTTCCCTGCCCTGTGTCCAAGTGATCTCATTTTTCAATTCCCAACTATGAGTGAGAACACGCAGTGTTTGGTTTTCTGTCCTTGTGATAGTTTGCTGAGAATGATGGTTTCCAGCTTCATTCATGCCCCTGCAAAGGACATGAACTCATCCTTTTTATGGCTGCATTGTATTCCATGGTGAATATGTGCCACATTTTCTTAATCCAGTCTATCACTGATGGACATTTGGGTTGGTTCCAAGTCTTTGCTATTGTGAATAGTGCCGCAATAAACATACGTGTGCGTGTGTCTTTATAGTAGCATGATTTATAATCCTTTGGGTATATACCCAATAACAGGATAGCTGGGTCAAATGGTAATTCTAGTTCTAGATCCTTGAGGAATCGCCACACTGTCTTACACAATGGTTGAACTAATATACACTCTCACCAACAGTGTAAAAGAGTTCCTATTTCTCTACATCCTCTCCATCATCTGTTGTTTCCTGACTTTTTAATAATGGCCATTATAACTGGTGTGAGATGGCATCTCATTGTGGTTTTGATTTGCATTTCTCTGATGACCAGTGATGGTGAGCATTTTTTCAAGAATACATAATGTGTTTTCTTAAAGAATGATTATATATATTTTTTAAATCAAGCAGTTCAGCTTTTTGTAAGTGAAACAATATGTTTTGTTTCAACTGGTTGTTTTGGCACTATATATATATATATATATATATATATATATATAGAGAGAGAGAGAGAGAGAGATTCTTAATCATTTACCACAGTTATCATTATGTTTTCTAAATTAATTACATTATATCATTCCACAGCCAACATAGATAATAAAATTGTCCTTTGCATGATTCTCTCTTGGGAGGGGGAGTAATATTTTCAGTTCAGCACCACCCATCAAATATCCCCTATTCTGCAGTCCAGGGAGAGTGTTTCCCAGGTAACAGAAGAGTGAGGCAAAGCAGTTAATGATATAACAGCTGGAAGAAAGGCAGAAGAGCAAAAACATAATAAATCACCGACATAAGTATTTTCTTAACAATTTTACTTAAAAATATTTCTTAGGCAGAGCTAGTCACAAATATAATTGTGCGACTATCACTAAATTTAGTAACAATTTATTATCTATATGCCTATGACTCCTTAAGGGTAAGTTTACCTCTTATATCTTGAAATGTGTTGCTAGTCCACTTGTTTTCAACTCTTGAAGTTTAATATTCTCCAAACTATCATAATTCCCCCTCAAGCTGCTCTAAGTTAATATCAGCGGCAAGGTCTGATCTTCAACCTTTACTCTGAACTGTCTACTCCCCTTTCCATATGCTTCCTCCAGTCTCCATCTCCATTTATTTATTTATCTATCATATCAGGAGCTGTAATTTATACTCTTTTGGCATTCCTTGTAGTGCCTTCTTGGCACTTAATAGCAATGACAACAGAAAACACTGACTGACTAGAATTTATTGAGCATTTATCCCGTGACAAGAATTGTACTAAACATGTGTATGTATATCATTATTATCTACACTTTACAATTGAAGAAATTAGGCACAGAAATGTTAACCAACCTTCTTAGTCATAAGTAAGAGAGCTGCAATTCAAATTTAGAGCCTAAAAAGCTGGAGAAATAGACTACACTGCCTCTAAAGTAGTAGATACTTATTCCTTCTTCCAGCAAGCATTAACTGAATAGTATTCTACTGGGTAATGGAGAGGAAACAAAAATATAGGTCTACCATCTGGCAAAAAAATATGGTAAGATTGCAAGAGCAAATCTATCTCCTAAAACTAAACTGATCTTTCTGAGCCCCAATGTGTTAGGTGGCAAGATTTAAAACTAATAATATTAACAAAAATATTTAATTGCTTGAGTTAGCATATATCACCATTCTTCAGTTGAGACTTTTCTTTAGGCTAACGTTTTTTTCTATAAATTCTTACTCTTTCGATATTCCCTTCTTCCATGAATATCTCCATAAGAAAGCACCTAGGTAAATGGTGGTAGTAGGGTGTTTACATTACTTCATGGCAATGGGGATGTGTATGTATGTGGGGATTATGCATCCTTGATACAGACTTAGCTACTGAGTAGCTGATTTGGCATAGTGTCTGGATTATTGGCCTGACCTCACTTCCACCCCTAGTCTAAACCATCTGTATCAGAGGACTGACACAGGCTTCTGATTAATACTTTACTAGTACTTTCTACACTTCTGTATTTCTCACTAAAGATAAGGAATCTCTGTATGCCATGTGAAGGACTTTCTGAATCAAAAGTGCTGTTCCAGGTTCATTTATCTAACTTTGCTAAAATTGTGTCATTGCTACTGCTGCCCCACCACTCTAAATACACACTCTGTCAGTGGTATATTTTTAGGATTCTAAGTA
Source organism: Symphalangus syndactylus (assembly GCF_028878055.3). Lineage (NCBI taxonomy): Eukaryota > Metazoa > Chordata > Mammalia > Primates > Hylobatidae > Symphalangus > Symphalangus syndactylus. Next base: position 92,704,241 of record NC_072447.2, read on the forward strand.
GGGTGTGAGTCAAAAACCCTACTATGTCCTGAAAGATGAACCCATAATTCCAACACCTGTTTATTAAACCACTGAATATGTATATATTCCTACAGTTATTTGAGTCAAGAGTTTCCCTTTCTTGTTTCTTAGTAGACTTCTGCTGGGTCATATTCTTCTCTTTCCAGAAGTAATTTTATAATGCCCTTTGCCTTGAAACAAAGTGGCAAATTTTATACAATGAGAGAAAACACAATTGGGGAAATATTTCTAAAAATACTTTATGAAATGATTCTAAATATACCACATTACATAAACTACTAATTTCTTTCACTTACTTAGTGATTTTTATATTATTTAAAAGCTTAATGATTTTCATTGAATGCCTGATATTAAATCAGTTGATTTAACTCTAGTTTAGTAACGTTATTTATTTAACCTTATTCTTAAACATTTCACTTGTAACCTTTCATCTTTTTTATTATAGCCATTTTTACAGGTATGAGGTGATATCTCATTAAGATTCATTTAATCATTCCACAATGTAAACATATATCAAAACATCACATCATACCACATAAATATATACAATTATTTTTGTCAATTAAAAATGAAATAACATTCAAAGATAATTCAATTCCTACTTTTCCTTAGAAATAACATTGCAGTAGTTAATACCTTTTTTTCTACAGATTATTTCCATATGATAGATTGCCGGAGTGTAACAGACCAAAGAATATGAATATTCTCTTAAAAAACATATTCTTCTTTTCCAGTTTTATCAAAGTACAATTGACAAATGATATTGTATAAAGTTAAGGATACAAGATATTGAATTGTTATATATATATATATATATATATATAGTGAAATTATTATCCCAATGAAGTTACTTAACACGTCTATCACTTCACCTGGTTACCCTTATTTGTGTGTGTGTGTGTGTGTTTGTGTGTGTGTGTTGAAAACATTTAAGATCTATTATCTTAGCAAATTTCAAATGTACAATACAGTAAACTATAGTCACCATGTTGTACATTATATCCTCAGAATTATTTTTCTTATAACTAAAGGTCTGTACGCTTTGACAACACCTGCTCATTTTCCCCACTCTCAAACCCTTGGCAATTATTATTCTACTCTGTTTCTGTGATTTCATTGTTTTTTTTTTTGAGACAGGGTCTCTGCTTTGCTGTCTGGGCTGGAGTGTAGTAGCATCATCATGGCTCACTGCAGCTTACACTTCCCTAGCTCAAGTGATTCTCTTCCATCAGCCTCCTGAGTAGCTGGAGCTACCGGGGGGCACCAGCAATTCCAGCAAAATTTTTGCGTTTTTTTTGTTTTGTTTTTTTTTTTTTTTTTTGAGATGGGTTTTAACCATGTTGCCTGTGAATGGTCTCAAACTCCTGGGATCAAGTGATCCACCTGCCTCAACCTCCCAAAGTGGTGAGACTACAGGTGTGAACCTCTGTGACCAGCCAATGTCATCTTTTTTAGACTCCAACTACCAACTATAAGTGAGATCACACAGTATTTGTTGTTCTCTGGCTTATGTATTTAACTTAGCATAATTCCTTTAAGGTTTATCCATATTATTGCAAATGGAAGAATATTCCCCCTTTTTATGGCTGAATAATATTTCATTGTATTTCTATACACTACAATTTCTTAATCTTTTCATCTTTCAATAGACAAATAGGTTGTTTCCACATCTTGGATATTGTGAATAATGCTGCAATGAACATGGGAGTGTTGATACCTCTTCAACATGCTGATTTTTATTTCAATTGGATACTTACTTAGAAAAGGGATTTATGGTTCAAATGGTAGTTCTGTTTTAAAATTTTTGAGGAACCTCTATCTATACTGGTTGTACCAATTTGCAACCCCTCCAACAGTGTGCAAGGGTACTCTTTTCACTGCATCCTGGCCAATACTATTCTCTGTTTGGCAAGACAATTCTCTCTTGTCTGTTGGATAAAAGACATTCTAACAGGTATGAGGTGATGTCTCACTGTGGTTTTTATTTGAAATTTTCTTATGATTAGTGATGTTTAGCATTTTTATATGTTCATTGGCCATTTGTGTATCTTCTTTGGAGAAATGTCTAATCAGATCCTTTGCTCATTTTTTAATTGTATTTTGTTTTTTGCTATTTAGTTTTATGAGTTTCTTATATATTTTGGATATTAAGCAATTATCAGATATATGGTTGGCAAATATTTTCACTCACTTCATATTTTCAGTTTGTTTATTATTTTGTTCATTATTTCCTTTTATTTGCAGAAGGCTTTAAATTTGATGTAGGCCCACTTATTTACTTTTGCTTATTTTTTTGCTTTTGCTTTTGGTGTTATATAAAAAAATCATTACACAAACCAATGTCAAGGAGCTTTTTCTTTATATTTCCTCTAGAAATTGTACAGTTTCAGGTCTTAAATTTAAGCCATGAAGCTATGTCAAGTTAGTATTTGTGAGTGGTGTAAGATATGGACTAAATCTCAGTCTTTTGCATGTGCATATTCAAAAGACCATTTATTTTCCAAAGACGATTTATTGAAAAGACAGTCATTTCTCCATTATTTATTCTTAGCATTCATGTCAGTATTAGTTGACTCTGTACAAACAAGTTTATTTCAAATCTGTTCCATTGATTTAGGTGCCTGTTTTAGGCCAGTGTCATACTATTTTGATTGAAATAGCTTTGTAATATAGTTTGAAATCAGAAAGCATGATGCCTCTAAGTTTTTTTTTCAAGATTGTTTTGGCATTTTGAGGTCTTTTGTGGTTCTTTATGAATTTTAAGATTGATTTTGTCTATTCTTTGAAAAATGCCATTCTCTGTCATAATTCTGACAGGTATTATGTTGAATCTATAGATCACTTGGATAGCATGGACTTTTTTAAGATACTGATTTTCCTCATCCATGAACACAGAATACTTTCATCTATTCACCTTTTCCTCAAATTATTTCATCAATGCCTTACAGTTTTCAGTGTAAAGAGCTTTTACTTCCTTGGTTAAATTTATTCTTATATATTTTATTTTTTGATGCTTTGTAAATGAGATTGGTTTCTTTACTTTTTTTCCAGATAGTTTGTTGTTAATCTATACGAATCCAACTAATTTTGTATGTTGATTTTGTGTCTTACAACTTTACTAAATTTGTTATTAGCTCTGACAATTTTTTGGTGGAGTCTTTAGGGATATGCGTGTGTGTGTGTGTGTGTGAGTATTTATATGATTTATTGACTGTCTTTTCAATAAATCGTATATATATACACACACACATACATACTCCTGTCGTCTGGAAACAGAGAATTTTACATTTTGCTTTCCAATTCAAGTGACTTTTTCTTGTCTAATCACTCTGGTTAGGACTTCCAATATTATGTTGAATAGAAGTGGTAAGAGTGGGCACCCTTGTCTTAATCCTGATCTTAAAGAAAAAGTGTTCAGCTTTTCACCATTGAGTATGATGTTAACTGTGGGCTGATTACACATGGCCTTTATTATATTAATGTTAAATATTAAAACACTATATGAATTTTATTAAAATTTTCTCTCATTAAGTGTCATGTTTCTCATCTGTCACTTTTTAAATTTTGTAAGTTTTCTTCTTTTCATTTACATTCATAATGTTTAAATTTTATGAAGCCAAGTTGATCAACTTTTATTTTATGGCTTCTCTGTTTTATGCTTAGAAAAACCTTTTTAAATCTCTATCACATAAATATTGGCCTATGTTTTCTTCCAAGATATTTTGTTTTCTTTAAAACGAATTCATTAAGAATTAGTTTTGTTATGTGATATGATGCAAGGAACAAGTTCACCTCCCAATGCTCACCACCACCATTACACCATTACCCTGATAATCAGCCAGTTGCACCAACATTTTTATCAAGCAGAGTAAGTGGGCAAAAGTAGACAAAATACTTTAACAAACATAATGAGAAAATAACACACCATTTATCAGAATGTTTTTAAAGTATTAAAAATAAAACTGTAATTTAGCATATAAATATGCTAAATAAATAGCCTATAAATAGTATACAAAGATTAAAACACGATATGAATTTTATTAAAATTTTCTCATTAAATGTCACGTTTCTCATCTGCCATTTTTTAAATTTTGTTTGTAATGCTATTTGAACTGCTATTGTCATTGTATATATTAATTGCTTATTTATTCTTCAGTTTATTTGATAGCTTCTTATTTCACTATCCACAATGTAGTGATTCAGAGTTCAGCTTCTGGAGTCACACAGGCCATCATGTACTAGCTGTGTGCTTTTAGAGTTACTTAACCATTTTGTTTCTCAATGTCTTTATTCATAAAACTGGGATAATAATGATGATTACTTCCTAGGTTTAAGGTAGGATTAAGTGAGATAATGTATGTTGAGTGGTTTAAATGAATTATTATGTGTAAACTATTGAAAACAGGGCCTGATATAGAATGAATAATCAATTAATTCCAGCAACCACTTTACCTATCCATTTATATGCTAAATTACACAGTTTTAATTTTAATACTTTAAAAACACATTCTGATAAATGGTGTGCTATTTTCTCATTATGTTTGTTAAAGTATTTTTGTCTACTTTTGCCCACTTACTCTGCTTGATGAACTTTAATTGTGATCATGTGTTTAAAAAGTCTCAACAATACATTATTTTGTTCTTTAGAATTGAATATTTGTCATTTATTTTGCATATTTTTATTTTTCAAGAATTAAATGTATTTCAGTAAAGGTTAATTGTTTCTTCATAGAAAGGTCTCACATTTCATGTTACATTTATGTCGCTGTGTTTTCTCTATTAAATTAGTATATGAGATCTTATTTTTTAAATTATATTTTCTACTTATTTGAACCAGACGATAAAGAATGAAATCCTAGCTCTGCCGCTTTCTAGCTGTGTAAACTGGAGCCAATTACCCAACCTTCGTATGCTTTGTTCTCTCAGATGTATAATGACAGATATATCAGGACCTATACTATAGAATTATTATAAGAATGATTATGTAAATTTATTCAAGTTATTATATTTATTTTTATCTGGTTCTCTTGAATTTTCTCTGTAGTAATTATATTTATTGCCACAGATAAATGTGTTCCTCACTTCTCATGCTTGTGCATCTTATTTATTTTACATTCTTTACACCAATACTAGAATGTTCAAAATATTTTGACTAATAATATCAATGATTTAGACCTATGTCTTCTTTCTTTTAATATGATCACAGTGAATCTTGATCATGTCTGTTTCAGAGAGATGTGTTTCATCATACAGAAAAAATGCTTCCATTTCTATTTTCCTATGGGTTTTTATCAGAAATTGATAGTTCATTTTCTCAAATACCATTTCAGCATTTAAAAGAAAATTGCATGTGTGCATGCATGTGTGTGCTACTGCATTTGCTCTATTAAGGAAAGCCATTATAATAACAGATTGCTTTTGAACCATCCTCACATTTATGGAGTAAATTGTGTTTGATCATAGTGTATGGTTATTTTAATGCACTCATGAATTTCATTACTTAACAATTAAGGTTATTGTGTCCGCCTCCATAAATCAATTTAGTTTTTAGATTTCATAATTATACTTTCTTTATCAGGTTTTTGTATTAAGGTAGTATATTTGCCTCATAAATGAAATAGGAATTTTACTTGTTTATCCTCTGGAAGAAATTAAAATACATGTGAATGATTAGCCTCTGTAGTTTTGAGGGAACTCACCTATAAAATCAACTGGATCTGAAATATTTTGGAGTAGTATTTTTTGACTAATTTTAACAATGTCTTTTGTTGTTATGTCTATTTTTATGCAATTTGGGTTAAGAAAGCTTCTTATAAAATTCATGTACTAAATGTGAAACCTATTAAACTAAGTTTATTCTTTGGATCCTTTTAAATACCTCCTGGATCTATAGTTATAGCCTCTCTCTAATTCCTAATATTGGCTGTCGTGGATCCTCATCAGGAGATAAAACATTGGACTACATTTCCAGTTTTGGTGGTAGGTTGGGATGTAGATGGCCACCTTAAAATGCTGCTGAAAATATTAGGATTAGAGGTGCCAGAGTCTACTGACAAGATATGTCTTTCTCTTCCTCTACATCAACAAATGCATACATCTACATATCCCCTGGTGTGTTACTTAAATTTTTGTGAGCTGGCAGAAAGTTACACAGCTAGAAATTAGGACCTTGCCTTTTTCCTGAATCTTGACATTCCAGTAGTGGAGGGGTATGACGAGAAAGTAAAAGACATGTTTGTATTCTGGGTTCCTGTTCTGTCCTCCTCATTGTAGTTAGCTGCTTTCTGACAGGACTTGCCTTAGGTGATACAAGCTAATTCCATAAATAACAGCATGGCTACAAAAAGCCACTTTTTTTTTTTTCTTATTTTGTGTCCTCCCTTTAAAAGTCTTTTAAACTTTAATTACACTAATATAATCAAAACAGGTATATTTCTACATGACATCAGTCTTCTGAATAAAACCGAAGTACACAATACTACAAGGCATTTTCTGATATATTTATTCTCCTTGAGTTTGGGCCCTGCTACCAATTGTATACATTGTTTTTCTTCAATGAAATAGGTAATGCGAAAACCAGTGCTTTATTTCTTGCTGGAATTAATAATGGTTATTACAATGAGTGTTTCTAGTACTTTTTAGAATCTTCAAGCATATACAGATATCACAAAAGTGTAAAAAATTTAATATACTTAATAGAAAAGTTGAAAATTTGTTTTATTATAATAATTTTCTCAAATATGTTTTGCAATATTAATTCAGCAGTAAATGAAAATTTTTGCTTAGAATCGATTTCAAAAAAAATGTTTTAATCAAAGAAAATGTTTTAGCGCACTCTAGTGGCACACTGTGTAATTTAGCACAAAGTAAAAGTCCTCCTGCTTATAATAAACTGACAGGTTATGCATAAGAATAATTTATCTTACTGTAAAAATATAGCAATGTTTTCCAATATTTGAAGATATACTACAAGTATGAGTGCTTCGTAGCCTGCCATTATTTTCTATGTACTTTTGTGAGATTTATCTACCATTTAATAGTCTACTGAAGCACACTTTTAATCACATTTGACATTTTTTATATTTAAAAATAATCTGACAATTTGAATTGTTTATTTTTATATTTCTGATATGGAAGTTACCCAATAGTAGCTAATGTTCGTGAAACGAGTGGAATTTTTTTTTTTTAATACTGCTATCCCTTTCCCAAAGTCAGAAGTGACTACATTGCAGTTTAGCTATCTTAAGCTTCTGGCATTAACCACATTGCAAGATTAAAGGCACAGTTCTCCAGATTTCCACGTCTGACCAAAGCTTCTGACCCTAGCTGCAAGCAATTATGTAATCACCCAACTTCCTGTATCCTGCATAGGCAAAACCAATTCACCAAGAACATGCTACTGCAGTAAAGAAAGAGTTTAATTAATGTCAGGCTAGCCATGCAGTAGACTGAGATATTACTCAAGTCTCTCTCCCTAAGAACTCAGAGGCTAGGGTTTTTATAAATAATTTGATGGGCAGGGGGCTAGGGAATGGGTGCTGCCAATTGCTTGGGAATGAAATGAGATTCTGGAACAGTCCTCATGTGCTGAGTCCACCTCTGGATATGGGTGGCATGACTGCTTGAGTGTGAGTCACAGGTCTGGGTGGTTGCCAGAATGCCAAAATCTGAAGAACATCTTAAAAGATCAATCTTAGATTCTATGATAGTGATGTTATCTATAGGAGCAATTAAGGAAGTCACAAAATTTTGTGACCTCTGACGACATGACTCCTGAGTAGTAAGAGATTATAGAAACTATGCCTACATTTAAGCAGAATTCAGACCTTTCCTAGAATTCGAATCTCCCGACTTTTTGTTAGTTTTACAAAGGCAGTTTCAGTCCCCAAAAAATTAGTTTTAGGGACAGACTACTATTATTCTTGCTTTAAAGTTAAACTATAATCTAAATTCCTCCCATGGTTAGCTTGGCATACACCCAGGAATGAGTGAAGACAGCCAGTCTGTGAGGCTAGAAGCAAGATGGAGCCAGCCATATTAGATTTCTCTCATTGTCACAACCTTTGAAAAAATGGTTTTAATTAGGGGACAATGACAAAGTTAGAGAAAGAGTTCACACAAAACTGCCCTCACTTCTGACACCATGTATAAGTTTGGAGGTTTCCCAAAGCCATTCTCAGGTTTGATCATTCAATAGAAAGATTCACAGAACTCACCGAAAATTATTATACTCACAGTTATAGTTTACTAAGGGCAAGAGTACAGAAAATTCACCAAAGTAAGAGACACATCGGGCAACATCTGGGAGGGCTTCACATGCAAAGCTTCCATTGTTATCAGGATGTGTTACTTTCCTGTCATTAATGTGTGACAATACACACTGAATATGTCAACCACAAAGCACACCTGAACTTTGGTGTCCAGAACTTTTATTGAGACTCCAGTAAGTAAGCATGATTGATTGATCGATTACTCCTGTGTTTGAAATTAATCTCCAGCCTCTGTAATTTCTAGATGTCTTGCTGTTATCACGTGGTTGGAGAGACCCACTATGAGTCACCTCATTCGCATAAATGATCAGGTATGATTCAAGGGGCCCCAAATAAATAACAAAGGCATTCCTATCTCTTGGGCTATTCTAAGTGTTTGGAGGTTACCTCCCAGGTCCCAAAGACAAAGGCAAGCACTCTCTTTGGAAAAAGCCATAAAAGAAATAACAGAATTGAGAAAAACCAAGGAGAAGAACTATTTGCTTCCTCTATAGAAGACACTTTCATGAATGAATTTCATTATTGACACTTTCTACTATTTTTTTTTTCTTCTAATAAAAATGGGATACATGTGCAGAACGTGCAGGTTTATTATATAGGTATATGTGTGCCACGGTGTTTTGCTGCACCTATTGACCAGTCCTCTAGCTTCCCTCCCCGCACCCCCCACCCCCCACTGGTGGGTGTTGTTCCCCTCTCCGTGTCCATATGTTCTCGTTGTTCAACTCCCACTTATGAGTGACAACATGTAGTTTTTGGTTTTCTGTTCCTGTGTTAGATTGCTGAGGATGATGGCTTCCAGCTTCACCTAAGTCCCTGCAAAGGACATGATCTTAATCCTTTTTATGGCTGCATAGTATTCCATGGTGTATATGTGCAATATATTTTTTTTATCCAGTCTATCATTGATGGACATTTTGGTTGGTTCCATGTCTTTGCTATTGTAAGTGGTGCTGCAATAAACATACATGTGCATGTGTCTTTATAGTAGAATGATTTATATTCCTTTGGGTATATACCCAGTAATGGGATTGCTGGGTCAAATGGTATTTCTGGTTCCAGATCCATGAGGAATCACCACACTGTCTTCCACAATGGTTGAACTAATTTACATTCCCATCAACAGCGTAAGAGCGCTCCTATTTCTCCATAGCCTCACCAGTATCTATTGTTTCCTGACTTTTTAATAATCACCATTCTGACTGGCATGAGATGGTATCTCATTGTGGTTTTGATTTGCATTTATCTGATGATCAGTGATGATGAGCTTTTTTTCATATATTTGTTAGCCACATGTCTTCTTTTGAGAAGTGTCTGTTCATATTCTTTGCCCACTTTTTGATGGGGTTGGTTTTTTTCTTGTAAATTTAAGTTCCTTTTAAATTCTGGATATTAGACCTTTGTCAGATGGGTAGATTGCAAAAGTTTTCTCCCATTCTGTAGGTTGCCTGTTCGCTCTGATGATCGTTTTCATTTGCTGTGCAGAAGCTCTTTAGTTTAATTAGATGCCATTTGTCAATTTTGGTTTTTGTTGCAGTTTTGCTTTTGGCGTTTTTGTCATGAAGTCTTTGACCATGCCTATGTACTGAATGGTATTGCCTAGGTTTTCTTCTATTGTTTTTATGGTTTTGGATTTTACATTAAAGTTTTTAATCTATCTTAATTATTGTATAAGGTGTAAGAAAGGGGTCCAGTTTCAGTTTTCTGCATATGGCTAGCCAGTTTCCCCAGCACCATTTACTGAATACGATATCTTTTTCCTATTGCTTGTTTTTGTCAAGTTTGTTGAAGATCAGATGGTTGTAGACGTGTGGTGTTATTTCTGAGGTCCCTGTTCTGCTCCATTGGTCTATATGTTTGTTTTGGTACCAGTAACATGCTGTTTTGGTTACTGTAGCTTTGTAGTATTGTTTAAAGTCAGGTAGTGTGATGCCTCCAGCTTCGTTCTTTTTGTTTAGGATTGTTTTGGCTATATGGGGCCTTCTTTGATTCCATATGAAATTTAAAATTGTTTATTTCTAATTCTGTGAAGAATGTCAATGGTAGTTTAATGGGAATAGCATTGAATCTATAAATTACTTTGGTCATTGTGGCCATTTTCATGATATTGATTCTTCCTATCAATGAGGATGGAATGTTTTTCCATTTGTTTGCATCCTCTCTTATTTCCTTCAGCAGTGGTTTGTAGTTCTCCTCAAAGAGGTCCTTCACCTACATTGTTAGCTGTATTCCTACATGTTTTATTCTCTTTGTAGTGATTTTGAATGGGAGTTCATTCCTTATTTGGCTCTTTGCTTGTGTATTGTTAATGTAAAGGAATGCTTGTGATTTTTGCACATTGATTTTGTGTCCTGAGACTTTGCTGAAATTGCTTATCAGCTTAAGTAGTTTGGGGGCTGAGATGATGATGGGGTTTTCTAAATATAAAATCATGTCATCTGCAAATAGAGACAATTTGACTTCCTCTCTTCCTATTTGAATACCCTTTGTTCCTTTCTCTTGCCTGATTGCCCTGGCCAGAACTTCCAATACTATGTTGAATAGGAGTGATGAGAAAGTGCATCCTTATTTTGTGCTGTTTTTCAAAGAGAATGCTTCCAGCTTTTGCCCATTCAATATGGCATTGGCTGTGGGTTTGTCATAAGTAGCTCTTATTATTTTGAGATATGTTCCATCAACACCTAGTTTATTGAGAGTTTTTAACAAGAAGAGATGTTGAACGTCATCAAAGGCCCTTTCTGCATCTATTGAGATAATCTTGTGGTTTTTGTCTTTGGTTCTGTTTATGTTATGGGTTACATTTATTGATTTGTGTATGTTGAACCAGCCTAGTATCCTAGGGATGAAGCTGACTTGACCGTGGTGGATAAGGTTTTTGATGTGCTGTTGGATTCAGTTTGCCAGTATTTTACTGAGGATTTTCACATGATGTTCACCAGGGATATTGGCCTGAAATTTTCTTTCTTTCTTCTTCTTTTTTTTTTTTTTTGTTTTTTTGTTTTTTTGGTCGTGTCTCTGCCAGGTTTTGGTATCAGGATGATACTGGCCTCATAAAATGAGATAGGGAGGATTCCCTCTTTTTCTATTGTTTGGAATAGTTTAAGAAGGAATGGTACCAGCTCCTGTTTGTATTTCTGGTAGAATTTGACTGTGAATCTGTCTGGTCCTGGGCTTTCTTTGGTTGGTAGACTATTAATTACTGCCTCAATTTCAGAACTTGTTATTGGTCTATTCAGGGATTTGACTTCTTCCTAGTTTAGTCTTGGGAGGGTGTATGTGTCCAGGAATTTATCCATTTCTTCTAGATTTTCTAGTTTATTTGTGGAGAGGTCTTTATAGTATTCTCTGATGGTAGTTTGTATTTCTATGGGTCAGTAGTGATATCCCCTTTCTCGTTTTTTATTGTGTCTATTTGATTCTTCTCTCTTCTTTATTACTTTAGCTAGTGGTCTATTTTGTTATTTTTTTCAAAAACCAGGTATTTTATTCCCTTTGAAGCAATTGTGAATGGGTGTTCACTCATGATTTGGCTCTCTGTTTGTTATTGGTGTATAAGAATGCTTGTGATTTTTGCACATTGATTTTGTATCCTGAGCCTTTGCTGAAGTTGTTTATCAGCTTAGAGATTTTGGGCTGAGACGATGGGGTTTTCTAGATATACAATCATGTCATCTGCAAACAGGAACAATTTGACTTCCTCTTTTCCTAATTGAATACCCTTTATTTCCTTCTCCTGCCTGATTGCTCTGGCCAGAACTTCCACCACTATGTTGAATAGGAGTGGTGAGAGAGGGCATCCCTGTCTTGTGCCAGTTTTCAAAGGGAATGCTTCCAGTTTTTGCCCATTCAGTATGATATTGTCCAACAACGATAGACTAGATTAAGAAAATGTGGCACATATACACCATGGAATACTATGCAGCCATAAAAAATGATGAGTTCATGTCCTTTGTAGGGACATGGATGAAACTGGAAAACATCATTCTCAGTAAACTATCGCAAGGACAAAAAACCAAACACCGCATGTTCTCACTCATAGGTGGGAACTGAACAATGAGAACTCATGGACACAGGAAGGGGAACATCACACTCCAGGGACTGTTGTGGGGTGGGGGGAGGGGGGAGGGACAGCATTAGGAGATATACCTAATGCTAAATGACGAGTTAATGGGTGCAGCAAAACCACATGGCACATGGATACATATGTAACAAACCTGCACATTGTGCACATGTACCCTAAAACCTAAAGTATAATAATAAAAAATTAAAAAAAAATAAAAAATAAAAATATAAACAAAATAAAAAAATAATAAAAAAAGAGTTTAAGAAGTAAAAAATAATTTAAAATTTTTTAAATAGAAAAAAGCTTATAGAGTAAGGATATAAAAATATTTTGTACAGCTATACAACATGCTTGTGTTTTAAGCTAAATGTTATGAAATAGTAAACAAGCCTTCAAAATCATTTATTATTGAAGAAAAAATGTTTCTTTATAAATTTAACGTATCCTATGGGTACAGTGTTTATAAAGTCTACAGTAGTATACGATAATTTCCTAGGCTTTCACATTCACTCACCACTCACTCATTAACTCACCCAGAGCAACTTCCAGTCCCACAAGCTTCATGCATGGTAAGTGCTTATAAAAGTATACCATGTTTTATCTTTATCTTTTATACTGTATTGTTAGGAAACTTTTATATGTTTAGATATGTTTATATACAACAATACTCACCACTGTGATACAAAAGCCTACAGTATTCGTTGCACTTACATGCTGCGTATGTTTGTAGCCTAGGAGCAATAGGCTATACTGTATATATGTGTATGTGTTTATATATAGTCATATAGTGGGCAATACACCATTTAGATTTTTGAAGTACACCCTGTGGAGTTTGCACAACAATGACACTGCTAATGATGCATTTCTTAGAACATATCCGCATATTAAGTGATACATGACCATATATGCACCCATAAAACCCCCACTACCATCAAGTGAATGAACATCCCATCACCCACAAAAGGCCCCTAGTGTCACTTTATAAGCCCTCACTCACATCCCTCTCTGTACCACCCATCCCAGAAAAGCACTGAACTCCTTTCTGTCATCGGAGGTTAGATTGTATTTTGTAAAAATTGTTATGTACATGAAATCAAACAATATTACTCCATTTTGTCTGGCTTCTTTCATTTGGCATAATTATTCTCGGATTAATCTATGTTGTTGGATGTTTGTATTTAATTTATTTTTATCCCTGAAGAGTATTCCACTGTGTGAATATATAACAATATGTTTATCCATTTCCCTGCCAATGAATATGTAGATCAGTTCTAGTTTTTGACTACTGTAAATAAAGTTGTCATGAATATTCATGGACTAGTCTTTGTGCAGTCATATGTTATAATTTCTCTTGGGCAAACACCTAGGCATAGGATAACTGGGTCACAGGATAGATGAATGCTTCAATTTGTGAGAAACTTCCGAACTGCTTTCCTAAGCGAGGTACCATTTTATGTTCCCACCATCAACTTGCTGGGAAATTATTTTTACAACCAAAAGGAGGAGAGTGAAACCATTATTTATTTAGGATATGAATCCTGTTATTGATTGGTGGAGTGTTCTATAAGTGTTATTTGAATCCTGTTGTTGATGCTGTCATTCAAGTCTACTATAAACTTATTTATTTTTAATTTTGGTTCTATCAATTATTGAGAAAGGGTTATTGATATCTTTAACTGTAAATGCTGGTTTGTCTATTTTTCTATGCAGTTTGTATTAGTTTTCTATTGTTGCCATAACATTACCACATACTTTAAAGGCTTTAGAAACAACACAAATGTGTTATCTCATTGTTCTGTATATCAGTACTCCAGTTTGGCTTGGCAAGTTTTTCTGCTCTAGGTTTCACAATGTGGAAAGAAAGTTGTCAATCAAACAGAGCTCTTATTGGGAGGTTTTGGAAAAATAAAAAATCACCTCAAGGCCATTTAGTTTGGTGGCTAAGTTTAATTCCTTGTGTTTGTATAGCTAGGTTCCCAAACTTCTTGCTGACTGTCTGCCAGGAATTTTTTTTTTTTTTTGTACCCGGAGACTACTGACACTCATTTTATGTTTTCCAGGCTACCCCCACCCTGGCAATGGTAGGTCAAGTCTCTCTCATAATTTGAACTTCTCCAAATTCCTTTTCTGTCTCATCTCTCAGATTGTTTTTTCAGCTTTTTACACTGTTTCTAAGAGCTCACATAATTTCATTGAGCTCACCTGGGTAATCTAATAATCTCCCCTTTTCAGAAGATTAATAATCTTAGTTTCATTTACAACATTACCTGTATTAGTGTTTAGTTGATTCACCAAATGTTTACTAGGCCATCTGAAGCTTTCCCACAGCTCATGGATACCCTCTTTGATTGATTTTTTGGTCTATGTTTAATCTTGAATAGTTTCATTGCTGTGTCTTCAAGTTCACCAATCTTTCTTTGGCAATGTTAAATCTAATGTAATTTTCATCTTACAAATTCTGATTTTTATCTGTAAAAGTTAGATTTTGTTCTTTTTCTATTTTCCAGGTGTTCATGTATTCTGCCATTCTTGAGTTGCTATAAAGAAATACCTGAGGCTGGATAATTTATAAAGAAAAGATGATTAATTGTCTCACAGTTCTGCAGGCTGTACAGGGAGCATACTGCTAACATATGCTTCTGGTGAGGGCTTCAGAAAACTTACAATCATGGCAGAAGGTGAAGGGGAGCCAATATATCACATGGCAAGATGAGGAACAAGAGAGTGAGGGGCAGGGAAGGTCCCAGACTTTTAAACAACCAGATTTCGTGTGAACTCAGTGATAACTCACTTATCACCAAGGGGATGGTGCTAAACCAATCATAGGGGATCCATCCCCATAATCCAATCACCTAGCACCAGGCCCCACATCCAACAGTGGGAATCACATTCTTACATGAGATTGGAAGAGGACAAACATCCAAACTGTATCAGTCCATTCAACATGTTCAGTCTTTCCTCTACCCCAGTGAGTGCTAATTATTTTTGTATTTCTATAATTTTACTTGAGGCTTGCTCTATGCTGCAGTTAGGTTACTTGGAAAAGTTTGATACTTTTGTGTGCTGCTTAGGAAACATTAGTTCTAGAACAATGCTAACCTGGGGCTAACTATTCCTTACTACTAAAACAAGACCTTCTTCTGGACTTTGGTCACACAAATCCATGGCTGGGCTCAGCTTTAAAAAGCCTTGAGATTCCTCTTATGGAACAAAGTTCCATCAAAGCCAATTTAAAAGCCTGTGTAAAAAATTATTCTTCCTGCAGTGTACACAAATAATTAGGCCAAGTATAATAACGCAAACCAGTCCTACCACGATTAGTCTTTAGTAAAAATGGGAAACTGGGGAGAGAAAAAAATTACGTTTCAAAAGTACAGGAAACTTGTTGTTAGATTCTAGTCTTCCCTAATGTTTCATTCAATTTTTATTATTTTCTATAGCTTGGACCGAATTCTAATTTTTCTTGGCTACAAGTCTTCAAAATAATGTTTTCAATTTCTTTTCTTCTTTTTCCCCCCATTTTTCCTAATTTGGAGTCACTGAAAACTAAGCTGTGCTTTCTTAAAATCCTGCGAACTGAAGCCAGACAACTTAGACTTCAGCAGAAAATAACAGCAACCTATTTACATACATAAGCCACTTTCATACCTGCCTACTAATGTATGGGCTTCAGAGTAATATGCACTATATCAATTTTTCCAAGATTTTTTGTTTGTTTGTTGTTGTTGTTTCTCCCTTCCTCCTCCCTATTTTACCTTCACAGAACATGAGACTTCACAATCTGCTAAAGATGAGCTTTTGGGACCTCCCCATCTAGGCATAAACCATCCTAGCCGTGAGAAATCAGATGAAACCTGAGACCAGAGACTCATTTTCTTGTAAAATGCTTTCTCCACAAATTTTTTTAAAAGAAAAGGGGGGAAATGTGAAAGGAAAATAGTTCGGGCTCCCAAAATCATTAAGGAAAACTCAGGCTGGAAAGTGCTTAAGGCAAACCTACCTCTCATTCTATTCAAAGTCACCCCTCTGCTCTCTGAGATAGATGCATATTGGATTGCCTCCTTTGGAAAGGCTAACCAGAAACTCAAAAGAATGTAACTGTTTTTGTACCACCTATCTGTGACCTGGAAGCTCCCTCCCTGCTTGGAGTCTTTTTGCCTTTGCTTCAAGTCATCCCTCCTTTTCAGACTGTACCAGTGTACTTTTTACGTATATTGATTGATGTCTCATGTCTCCGTAAAATGTATAAAACCAAGCAGTGCCCTGACCACCTTGGGCACATGTTGTCAGTACTTCCTGAGGTTGTGTCATGGGCGCATCCTCATCCTTTGCAAAATAAACTTTCTAAATTAACTGAGACGTGTCTCAGATTTTCTGGGTTCACAGTAGGATATGTTCACCAGATACATTACTTTAGGGTAAAAGTTTTCTTCCTTCAGCACTTTAAATACGTTATCTCTCTCTCTCCTAGCCTGTAACATTTTTATTAGGAAGTCTGCTGCCAGATGTATTGGAACTCCATTGTATGTTATTTGCTTATTTTCTTTTGCTGTTTTTAGCATCCCTTCTTTATCCTTGACCTTTTGGAGTTTGATTAGTAAATGCCTTGATGTAGTTTTCTTTGGGTTAAATCTGCTTGGTGCTCCATAATCATCTTGTACTTGAATATTGATATCTTTCTCTATGTTTGGGATGTTCTCCTATTTTATTTCTTTGAATAATTTTTCCACCCCTATCTCTTTCTCTACCTCCTGTTTAAGGTGAATAACTCTTAGATTTGCCCTGTTGAGGCTATTTTCTAAATCTTTTCATTGTGCTTCACTTTTTATTCTTTTTCGTTTTGTCTCCTGTGAGTGTGTATTTTCAAATAGCCTGTCTTCAAGCTCATGAGTTTTTTCTTCTGCTTGATCAAATTCTGCCATTAAAGGATCCTGATGCATTCTTAAGTATGTCAATTTGCCAATTCAGTATGATTCTTTTAAATTATTTCAATGTCTTTGTTAAGTTTATCTGATAGGATTCTGAATTTCTCTGTGTTATCTTGAATTTATTTGAGTTTCCTTAAAACAGCTATTTTGAATTCCCTATCTGAATGGTCACATATATCTGTCTCTCTGAAATTTGTGCCTGGTGTATTATTTATTTCATTTGGTGAGGTCGTGTTTTCCTGGATGGTCTTGATGCTTGTGGATGTTCCTCAGTGTCTGGGCACTGAAGAGTTAGATACTTATTGTAGTCTTGTCAGTGTTGGCTTGTTTAGATACATCCTTGTTGGGAAGGTTTTCCAGGTATTCAAAGGGACTTAAGCGTTGTGATCTAAAATTTTGGTCACTGCCCCATATTTGTGTTAGAGGGCACCCCAAGCCCAGTAATGCTTTAGTTCTTGCAGACTCAGTGTTATCACCTTTATGGTCCTTGATAAGATTTGGAAAAATTCTCTGGATTACCAGGCAGGGACTCTAGCTCTCTTCCCTTACTTTCTCCCAAGCTAATTGAGTCTCCCCCTTTCTCTATGTTCTGAGCTGCCTGGAACAAGGATAGGGTGACATAAACACCCCTACGGCCACAACCACTGAAACTGTGCTGGGTCAGACCTGAAGTGAACACAGCACTAGGTCTTTCCCAAGGCCGACTGTAACCACTATTTAGCTATCTCCTCTGTTCACTCAAGGCCCTAAGGCTCTACAATCAGAAGGTGGTAAAGTCAGCCAGTCTTATGTCCTTGTCTTCAGCGTGGTTAGTTACCTTGTTTCTCAGGCAGATCTAGATATGTTGTTAAGGACTCAGGTTCTGTAGTTGGAAACCTTAGGAATCTACCTGATGCTCCTTTCTACTGTGGCTAAGGTAGCACTAAATCCACAAGACAAAGTCCTTCCTACTCTTTCCTCCCCTTTACTCAGGCAGAGAAGACTCTCCCAATGTCCATCATCACCACAGGTCCATGGGGATTACTGTCAGGCTACCACTCACGTCCATTTAATGCCCAAAGGCTCTTCAGTCAGCTTGTGATGAATGCTGCCAGACCTGGGACTCACCCCTCAGGGAAGTGAGATCTCCTTTGTCCCAGGGTCAGTTCAGAGATGCCATCTGTAAGGTTCTTATATTGGTTTGAATCCCGAGAGCGTGCCAACAGACAACACAAGGCGGTTTGGAGCAATACGCTGTTTTAATGAGCACCTGGGTGCAGGCGGGCTGAGGCCTAAAATGGCATCAGACCCAAATGAGGACGGGACAGGGGTTTATAGTCCTTTGTAAACAGGAAGTGTCCCAGTCTGATGTGACTGCTGCATAGTACCCAAACGGCATAGTACCTCTTTCTCCATCTTCAGGGGTATGTGTCTTCCGGCCAGGATAGGTGTCTTCCAGCCGGCTCTCTTCTTGCTTCTGTTATCTTGCTGATGCATGCTGCCGGCGCAAGTGGCCTTGCACCTTGGGACTGGGCCTGAGAAGGGAGTGAGTTACTTATCTCTTCAAGCTTTCAGGCCCTGGGGAGAGTCTTTCACCATCCAAGAGCCAAGGCCTGGAATCAGGGACACCAGAACCTACTTGGTGCTCTTCCCCTGTGGCCAAGCTGTTTCTTAAGCTATAAGGTAAAGTTCCCTTTATTCTTTTCTCTCCTCTTCTCAAGCATAAAGAGTCTCTTCTCACAGCCACCACACTTGTGCATATGCTGGGTCACACTTGAAGCCAGCATGTCTCAAGAGTCTCACCCAAGGCCCATGGTGTGTACTGCCTGGGTACTGCTGTTGATTATTCAGGACCCATGGGCTCTTTAGTCAGCAAATAACGTATTCTGCTGAGAATGGGTTCTTCCCTTCAAGGCAGCAGGTTCCTTTCTGGCTCAGGGTGTGTTTAGAAATGTCCAGAAGCTACAACCTGAAATGGGGGTCTCATGACTCTGACCAGTGCCCTACTCTTTTGTGGCTAAGCTGGTATCCAAGTTGCAAGACAAAGTCCTCTTTACTCTTATCTCTCCTCTCCTCAAATGGAAGACAGGGGTCTCTTTCAAAGCTGCAAGCTGTGCTAACTGTGGTGGGAAGAAGGGTGATGCAAGCACTCTTTTAGCCATTCTGGCTGGCGTCTCATTAAGTCATGTGCCCCCAATTCCACTGGCTCTACAAGCCCAGCATACAACAAGGATTTACCTAGAAGTTTCAGTCCTTATGGCCTACACTGCCTTTCAAGGTTTTTTTTAAGGATCCCAGAGCACTATAGCCCACGGTTGCAAGGCTTGCTGAAACTCAAAAGTTCTGACCACTGGGATGGGTGACTCCTTCTCACTAGGGCTGATCTAAATGCTCTCTCCATGGGTGTTGGCTGAGTTCTACCTAATGTTGACAAGACTGATTTATAATGCAAAGTCCCACAATTGCTGTCCTTTTGCTCCCCCAAGCCACAGATTCTCTGTCTGTGCCACACAGCTACTGCTGGCAAATGGGAATGAGGTGGTGGCGGCAATTCAAGACTGTCTTTTCTACCCTATTCCGTGCCCCTTTCAGTGATATGAATTTAAAACCAGCTACTGTAATCACTCACCTGGTTTTTGGTTCTTACGAAGGTGCCTTTTTTGGTGTACATACTTGTTAAATTTGGTGTTCCTGTGGAGAGGACGATTTGTGGGGGCTTCTATTTGGCCATCTTGCCCCAACTCCTATCACTCTTATTGTGCGCCCTTTGGTTGCAAAAGTCATTCCTAATGGAAGCCTGAGTTTGCAATGGTTCCTTTTTGGGAGCAATCAACTAGAACCCTCATATACTGCTGATGAGAATATAAAATAGTATAATCACTTAAGAAAGATGTTTGGCAGTTTCTTGTAAATTTTAGAGTCCAATTACTCTATAGTCCAGCCATTCTATTCTTAGGTATTTATCAAAGATAAATAACAGCATGCGTGTCTACATATGCCAAATACATGAATGTTAATTATACTTCAAAAAAGATGTATTAAAATGAACATAAGACAAAATAAATGCATCTTTCAATGAGCAGAAACATAAATGATAATACACTGTCTGTGAAATACTGTGAACATCATTTTCCCAAACCTTGCCACAGCCACTAAAGGCAAAGCCCATGAGTATAACTCATCTATGACTGAATTCCTGTGGATATATCTCACACCACTTTTATTCTCAAACCATACACAATATTTCACTGTTTCTCAAAAGAAAATGATTAAATTTTATAACTCATTAGAAAGTGTTTTTTTCACTAAAGATATTATACTAGACATAGTCAAAGTTTACCACACAATATAACTTTATTAAAGTTCTCATTACTTGGCATTATCCCCCTAATGTTTCTTACAATATGTGAGCTACCTCCTTTGACTTTTTATTTCTCCACATGCCTCTAACCTCACTCTGGTTTTTGAGCCATCCAGCAATGGCCCTTAGATTGCATAAATCATTCAAAAAGTAAAGTTCCTAATTAATTGATTTCACTGCTATTTTGATGAAAGCTTATTCACAGCATCCACTATTCCTCCAAAATACTTCTTGGGCATCTAATTAACTTTGCTATGTATTCACTCTCTCATCCCAAAAATACCCTTCATAGACAGGTATGATTCCAATAACAGGACATGAGATTTTCATTACATCACTTTTTAAAGCTGTCTCTTTATAATTATTGTTCCGTGGCAATTGTTTGTGTTGTTTGTAAGTTATTTATATGTATGCAAACATTAATTCTCTTTAATTTTCTGAAAAAATCAATTGCTCTAACAAGTATTAATAATTCATTACCTAGAATAATTAAAAGAACCATCTACAGAGAAACTATGTACTTATTTGAGGAGAATGAGCACCACATATATGTTTCTTTTAATGTAGTAGTGGTATTATTCCTGGATAATAACTGTGATTTAAAGAAGGTTTTGCTTATATTACAATATTTTTCTCAGGATTTCTTTAAAAATTAAACTTTTTTTTGGTGCTATCTATTAACTGTCTGCTAGAATCAAGGCCTTAGCAGTCTCATAGCTACTTTTCATGAGTTGTTTTTCCCAGTATCGTGTAGCTTTGGAGTCGAAGGCTATGCAATCTATAAAAAGACATATGATTTTAATCTTGGTAGAATTTAAGGTACGTAGAGTGTGTTTTTATGGCAATAATCTTTCCACTATGATTTCTCTACCTGACCCATTTGTGCTAGTGAAAATCACCGGTCTTAGTTCACAATAAATTACTTGCTAATCTAAATGTCAATGGGGAACTACTGTGATTTAGAACTGTAATCTCATTAATTTATTTCGTGGATCAATGTTCGTAGGGTCCTTTCAATGGAGGGCAAGACAATGATCTATGGTGATTGGGGTGTAACCTTTGAACACCAGAAAACCTGACAGGATTATATAACAGAAAATTGAATGTCATTTAGAAAACTGCTTGGACAGTTTTAGATCTTATTATTATGCTGAAAATGAAAGAAGTAAAAAGAAGAGATCTACTGTACACCGTTTTATATCCTTAGCATGCTTCAGGATCATTATCTTGCACCAAATAAACCTCTTGGCTACTGGGTTTCCTGAAGGTATTTGAACAAGGATGTAACCTCCCAGGTACTTCTTATTTATATAATCTTTATTGGCCATGTAAGGTCAGTAAAGCTGATGTCAGTGCTGATTCAGTAACATTTGGAAGTTTCTAGTAAACTACAATGAAAGATTCAAAAATTTTTTATTAATTTGTCTTTTTTTATATTAGTGTCAAAGATGAGATATTCTATTTGAGTAATTACTAGTATCCTAGAGTAAGGTAGTATTGAATAAGTAGAACTATTTTCAACTTTCAAACATTGATCAACTTTATTTTGACTTTCCAAAAATGTGATATAAAATGTAATCCTGAAAAAAAAAATACTCCCCAATCATACATATTCCTCAATACCATTGTCATGTCTGGCAAGTAGGAGGTCATTGGTAGTGTTTGAACGCATGTATATATATATATGTATATATATGTATATATATATATATATATAGTTTCAATTATCACCTTTTATGTAAATGACTGCTAACCCTCTCATCAATTTCCAGTAAAATGGCTTCACTTACCTAAAAGACATCTTCGCTTGGATGTTTTGTTAACTCAACTCAACATACCTAAAAATTAAATTGAATTTGCCTTGTTTTTTTCTCTTCAATTGGCTCACTTTCCTATTGCTGTTAGTGTTATTACCATCCTCAGTTAGCAAAACATCTATTTATTTGAGAATTTTTCCTCTCCTACAATTCTCAAATATACTCAAAGCGCAGTTAATGGTTCCATCAGAAAGACTTACTTATCAATAGCTGAGTTTGAGAATTTTTTGTATTTGAAAATTTTTCCTCTCCTACAATTCTCAAATATACTCAAAGTGCAGTTAATGGTTCCATCAGAAAGACTTACTTATCAATAGCTTGACATCCTGCCCATCCTTTAAGACCAAGATAAAAACCTCAGCTTTTCCTGGTATGTGCTGAAATTAATGGCATCAGGATGGCTGGTGAACTCCAAATAACCACACTGATAGAATTTATTTTTTAAAAGGTGATATAGTATGAAGTTTTTTGAAGAATAAAATAAGCATATGCTTGAGAGGAGGAAAAGAGAAAAATCGTATTCATCAGGGATTGGGCTCAACTTTTTTTTTCTCTTTAGAGCCTAAAATTTAAATAGTGTATTTCTCAACTATTGAGGGGAAATATTTTGGAGAAAATGTTTTTTACATTTTTAAGTGCTCTCTTATACTTAAGTGATTATACCACATCTGTACGTCTGTTCTCTCTTCCGTACAAAACATCCTTGTTTTTAAGTTTAAACTTTTTAAGTTTAAAAATTTAAAACTGGGAAACTGCGTTTTCTTGCCTGCTGATAGGTTTCTCTTTTTCTACCCCCAACTTATCTGAAAGGAAGCTTTAAAGACCTTCATCCGTCTCCTAAATAGCGATAATTCATAAATTTATAATAATTACAATTTAGGATCTTAGTTGTGATTTGATATGCACCCCACAAAAGTTTTAGTGAGGTGATAAATGGATATTAGCTATGAAATTAATTGATATCTTCTCCTAAGTTAATCCTGCCTTTCTGTCAAATTCAATTGCTATAGCCATTTGATGAGACTATTTTATCACACACACTCAATCTCCAGACAGCTAAAGACAAGTCTTTTACAGAAAAAATTAACAAAGAAAGATAAGCACTTAGCTAGTGCACTAGCCAAGACAAAACACTGTGCATACCATTGTATTACAATCGCCTACAGTATTCATCATGTTACATGCTGTTTAGGTTTGTAGCCTGGGAACAAAAGGCTAAACCACATAGCCGATGTGTGCAGTAGGCTAGACCATCTAGGTTGGTGTGAGTACACTCTTCCACGTGTGCACAATGATGATATTGGCTAATGATGCATTTCTTAGAATATATCCCCATCATTAAACAATGCATGACTGTATATATAAATAAAAAACCCGCTATAATGTTAGCAGTCAATTAGCAAAAAAAAAATTTTTTTTTTTTTGAGACGGAGTCTCGCTCTGTCGCCCAGGTGGGAGTGCAGTGGCGCGATCTCGGCTCACTGCAAGCTCCGCCTCCTGGGTTCACGCCATTCTCCTGCCTCAACCTCCTGCGTAGCTGGGACTACAGGCGCCCGCCATCACGCCCAGCTGTTTTTTTTTTGTATTTTTAGTAGAGACGGGGTTTCACCGTGTTAGCCAGGATGGTCTCGATCTCCTGATCTCATGACCTGCCTGCCTCGGCCTCCCAAAGTGCTGGGATTACAGGCGTGAGCCACCTCGCCTGGCCAATTAGCAAAAATTTTTAAAAAGCTACAGAGGACATTAATATTCTCTCTACAAAAGAACTTCTTGCAAATAAGTTTATAAAAGAGGAAAATGCCAAAATTAAAATACATAGAGCATTAACAGAAGGAATCCTATAAATTTATCTATTTCATAAATACTAGGCATTTACTGCATGCTAGGCATAAATGGTTACTGTATACATGAAAAGATATCAACCTCACCAGTAACCAAAACCATGCAAATAAATATCAAGGTTATTTGGAGGAATATAAATTGTACTCTCTTTAGAGCCCAATTGATAAATTGCATCACAATTAAAACTGCGTATTCATTGATTCATCAAATCCACTCCTAGGCATTTTATCTCATGAAAATAATTAAGCAAGTGCATACAGATGCATGCACAAGGGTATTGGGTGCAATCTGGCTTATAATAGTGGTATTCAAAACTCTGGATGCCCTATAGCTACAGAGATATTGGGTGGTTCTATGGAGCCCCTTCATGGAACACCGGCAATGCAGAGGAATATGCTGAACAAGTGGAATTTGGCATCCCACTTCCTGTTTAAACAAGAGTATCTTAACGATTATGTGTTTCGAATATTGCAATTCTATTCCAGGTGCAGTGGCTCATGCCTGTAATCCCAGCACTTTGGGAGGCCGAGGAGGGCGGACCACCTGAGGTGAAGAGTAGTGCAAGACCACCCTGGCCAATTTGGAAAAACCCCATCTCTGCTAACAATACAAAAATTAGCCGGGAGTGGTGGCACATGCCTGCCGCGAGAGGCTGAGGCAGGAGAATCTCTTGAAACCAGGAGGCGGAGGTTGCAGTGAGCCGAGATCGTGCCACTGAACTCCAGCCTGGGCAACAGAGCGAGACTCCGTCTCAAAAAAAAAAATCAAAAAATATTGAGATTCTCTGCGAGTTTGTAATACACATTTGTAATAGTGTATAGTCTCAGAATAGTAATTTTTTGATTTCTATCTTGTAAGTAGAGTGACTCATATTTGCAATTATTCCTTAAGTATTTCAAAACTGAAAGAGGTATTTCAAAACTGAAGCCTAGATGTATACAGAAAGAAATTATTTAGGGTATAGATTATCTGAATAGGTTTTTAGGAGAAAAAAAGTGAGTTTATTAGATGTTCAAAAACCTGAAACTTTGGCAAATCCTTTATGTCTTAAGCAGGTGTGTCCTCTTTCTTTTGTATTTGACCTGTTTTGGGGAAAAAAAGGGATATGATTCCTTCATTGGATGAGTCCTTGTGGATGTCTGTCTAAATATTTTGATAATTGGAGCGACTTTTGCCCTTTTAAATTTCAATTCTTTGGTCCAAAACCCAATTGACCTTTTAAAACATCTTATAATAACAATTAAGAAAGAGAAGATTGTAATAATACGAGACACAGGAGGAGCTGTGTCACTGGAAAATTTAAAAGCAAATGTGAAATGTATCAAAAAATCAAAATAGTTGAATCTGTTAGAGAGGTCAATAAGCAAGATCTGAAAAGCATTGGTCATTGATTTTAAAAACAGTAATTGGGGTCACAGGTCATATTCAAAATGTGACTGTCCCCTTTACCAGATTATAGAAAGTTGGAGTAGAAGAGTGATTAATGAAAGCCTACAATATCCCAATGCCTATGTGTAATGGTTAATTATGTTTGTCCACTTGACAGGGCTAAGGGATGTACAGATAACTGGCAAAACATTATTTCTGGGTATTTGTGTAAGGGTGTTTATTTAAGAGACAAACTTATGAATTGGTAGACTCAGTAAAGAAGATCACCTTCACCTATGTAAGCGGGCGTTATCCAATATGTGAAGGAACTAAACACCCTTTGTAATTGGGCTGAGACTTACACTATTGCCTCCCCTGGTTCTCAAGCTTTTAGATTGGATTACATTAAACCACTGCATTTTCTAGTTCTCCAGTTTGCAAACAACAGATTGTGGAATATCTTGGTCTCCAAAATCATGTGAGAATGTCTAATGCCTATAATAAATATCTTACACACACACACACACACGGTAGATAGATAGACAGAGATAATAGATAGATAAATAGATAAATCTATTAGTTCCGTTTCTCTGGATAATCCTAATACAGTGTGTAATAGAAGTCAGCTTTTCAGCTTTAGCTTGTCTTCTTAGCTTGTTTTCTTTAATACTTTACATATATATAATGTGTGTGTATACATATATACATATATATGTGTGTGTATACATATATACATATATGAGTGTGTGTATACATATATATGTGTGTGTGTATACATATATACATATATATGTGTGTGTGTACATATATATATATATATATATACTAGCAATAAAGAACACCATGAACCCCAAAATCTGGCAATATAATTCATTCTTTTAAATATTTTTATATTTTTTATCAAGTGACAGTGACTGTTTAAACTTCGTTAATTATTTACTTTCACATATTTCATATATTTTTATATGTCTTTGAAATACTCTTTATTAATATTATTAAACAAGGATCCTCCATAGTTTCCTTGCATTACTGACTGCAACACTTTGTGCTAAATTAAAAGTAAAAACAGCAGAGGTGCCAAGATAGCTGAGGAGAAGCAACTAGTGTGCACCACTATCACAGAGAGGAGATAGAGTGGCAAGTAAACACTAGCTCTTCATCTGGGTCATCCAGGAGGATACATTGGGATTCATCAAGGAAGCAACATGGCTCATGGAGAGCAGAGAGGAGCAACACTGGTGAGCTGCCCACCCTGGATTAGTGCACAGCCAAGAGAGGCTCTCCAACATGGGGAAATAGTGAGTGAGAGCTCTCAGGGACCTACACTTCTGCCATGGACCTGTGGACCTTTGCAATCCTGGGCACAGGAGATTTCCCTGACCCACTACCCATGGGGCCTCCAGACTGACATGCAGAGCCATGTGGAGTCTGAGCAGAGCCACCACTCAGACCCACTTGGAGCCCAGAGGGCCCCGGATCTCTGAAAACCCTGGTGCCAGCTGTCATAGCCCTGCCAACAAGGAAGCCAGGCTCTCTTACCTGCCCACAGGGTAGTGGCCACATCCAGGGTGCTGAGGAGCACAGAGATTGGAGGCTTTGCCTCTTCTACATCTCACCAGCCAAAGCCCACTGGCCTGGGACTCCAGCACAACCACCTCACCCTTGCTTGAGCACTCAGGCTACTCACAGGTCTGCATTCAAGACTCTTCTCCACATGGGTCGCTGCCCCTGCTACTCCTCAATGGACAAGGTCTCACAACCTGGGCCCACAACACAGCCACTCTACCACTGCCTGATCACCTCAGTTGGTGGTGGCTCTGAATTTCTCTAGGGAGAAAATCCCAAAGACAACCCAAAAGCTCTCTGCCATTGACACTGCAGTGGTACTGCACTTGCTGCCTTTGGGCTGGAAAAAGAACAAAGACCCTGATGACTTTGTTGGCACCTCCAGCATGCTGCAGCCACCATACAGAGAGGAGCCCAGTCTCTCTTCCCTGTGAGTCCCAGACTTCCTGCTCTTCACAAGGCAGGGTTCCCAGCTTGGAAACACAGTGCAACTGCCCCACCCCTGGCTGAACATTCCCATTGGCAGAGGCTCTATGTCTTTCTGGGTTGGAGTTCTCAGAGGAAACTGACAGCACCTTTGCCATTGCCAATGTAGCAGTACCTCCTTTGCTGCCCCTGTGCTGGGGAAAAAAGACACCGTTTGCTGTCCTGGCACCTCCAGTGTGCCCGAGCTACCAAATGGAGAGGAACCCAGCCCCTCATCCCTGTGAGCCACCAACCCCCTGTTCTTCAGCAGGTAGGTACCCCCAGCTGGGGCCCACAATGCAGCCAGCCCACCACTGGTTGAACGTTCTCATTTTCAGTGGCTCCGTGTCTCAGGTGTAGAGTTCCTAGAGGCAACTGATAGCCCTTCTGCCTCTGCTGCTACAGTGATATCTGCCCTCTTTGCACCAGGCTGGGGAAGGAAAAAAGAACCTGAGTGCTTTACTTGCACTTCCAGCATGCCACAGCTGCCCTACAAAAGGAGGCCAAATTGTCTTCCCCATTTTCCCACCCCCAACACTCCCTGCTCTTCACGAGGAAGGGCTCCCAGGCTTGGGCCTGAAACACAGTTGCCCCAACTCCACCTGATTTTTCTGATTAGCAATAGTTCTCTGTCCCTCTGGACTGGAACCACAAGAGACAAGTAAATGGCCCACTGCCATTGCCATTGCCAAGGTCTATTCCCCTGTTGCCTCCAAGCTGGGAAAGGAACTTGAAGCCTAAACTCACTCCAGGGTTGTAGTGTGCAATCTGGAAGTGTGAAACTGAGATCTGCAGCCAGTATCTGAGGGGCAGAGGAGCCCACACTTTCAGAGCACTGAGTGGGAGCATAGCTGCAAATGCGAGGAAATACATAGCAGCTGTGTGGCAAAGTAAGAGGCTATTTAACGACTATTATGCTTAAGCACCATCTACTGGATTACAGCCCAAATTTCAAAAACAAATATGCTTTACTAATATGCCCACCAGTGAAACCAATGAGCATAATTCAGCCACAAATAAAGATCTTGCACAAAGCCTTGGCCTATTGCAAACATTCAGAAATGAAGCCAAGTGACTATAATCAAATTATACCACAGTTAAAAGAACATCAGTCCACACAGATAAAAAAAGAACCAGTGAAATAATTCTGGCAACTCTGAAAGGTAGAGTGTCTTCTTATCTGCAAACAACCATGCTAGCTCCCCAGTAATGTTTTTTAACTGGAATGAAATGGCAGAAATGACACACAGAATTTAGAATATGGGTGGCAATGAAGACTACTGGGATTCAGAATAAAGTTAAAGCCTATTCCAAGGAATCTAAGGAATCCAGTAAAATGACTCAAGAGATGAAAGATAAAATAGCCATTCTAAGAAAGAACAAAACCCATAGATATAATATAGCTAGAAATTTCACTAACATAAATTTATAACACAATTGAAAATATTAACAGCAGAGTAGACCAAGCTGAGGAAAAAATCTTGGAGATCAAAGACTGGCTCCATGAATTATGTCATTCAGAAAAAATAAAGAAAAAATAATTTAAAAATTATCATTATCTCCTGTGAGATACTATACAAGATGAGCATCCCCAAGATACATAGTCATCAGATTTTCCAAAGACAATGTGAAAGAAAAAAAATATTAGAGTTAGCTAAGGAGATGGGGAAGGTCACCTACAAAGGGAATGTCATCAGGCTAACAGCAGCCATTTAAGCAGAAATTATACAAGCCGGGAGAGATTGAAGGCCTATATACAGCATCCTTCAAGAAAATAAATTCCAATTAAGAATTGTATGCCTAGCCAAACTAAGCTTGTAAATGAAGAAGAAAGAAAATCCTTTTAAGAAAGCAAATGTTAATGAAATCTGTTACAATCAGACCTGCCTTAGAAAATATCCTTAATGAAACATTGTTACCAGCCAACACAAAAAACACACATAAGAACCTAGATCATTGACACTATAAAGCAACTACACAATCAAGTCTACATAAAAAATCAGCTAACAACATGATGACAGGATCAAATCTGCATGTATCAATATTAACCTTAAACATTAATGGGCTAAATGTCCCACTTAAAAGGCACAGAGTGGGAAATTGGATAAAGAAGTAGAGCCCAATTGTGTGCTGTTTTCAATAGATTCATTTAACATGCAGGGACATTGATATGTTCAAAGTAAAGGGATGGACAAAAATCAATCAAGCAAATAAAAAGCAAAAAAGAGCAAGGATTCCTATTCTTATTCCATAAATCTGAGATGACACAAATAGAAATATATTTCATCCTCATGGATTTGGAAAAATCAATATTGTTAAAATGACTATACTGCCAAAATCAATTTACATATTCAATGTTATTCCTATCAAACTGCCAACATTTTTCCTGAAAAAAAAAAACTATTCTAAAATTAATTGGGGCCTAAAAAAGAGCCTGAATAGCCAAGGAAATCCTAAGCAAAAAGAGCAAATCTGGAAGCATCACACTACCTAACATCAAACTATACTGCAAGACTACAGTAACTAAAATAGCATGGTACTGGTGCAAAAGCAGAAACATTGACCAGTGGAACAGATTAGAGAGCCCAGAAATAATGCTGCACAACACAGTCATCTGATATTCAAAAAATTGACAAAAAAAAAAGCAATGGGGAAAGGACTCCCTATGTAATAAATAGTGCTGGGATACCATATGCAGAAGATTGAAACTGAATGCCTTTCTTTAATGATATAAAAACGTTAACCAACGATGGATTAAATACTTACATTTAAAACCTAAAACTATAATACTCTAGAAAAAGTCCTAGATTCTGGACATCAGCCCTGGCAAAGGCCTCATAATGAAGTCTCCAAAAGAAATTGCAACAAAAATAAATACAGACAAATGGGACCTAATTAAACTAAAGACTTTCTCTGCAGCAAAAGAAACCAATAGACTAAATGAACAACCTACAGAATGTGAGAAAATAGTTGCAAATTATGCATCCAACAGAGGTCTAATGTCCAGAATCTGTAAGTAACTTAAACAAATTGACAAGATTTTCCTTAGCCCATGGATTACTAAAAGTGTGTTTTTAAAAACGAACAAAATTATTAAAAATGGGCAAAGTTCATGAACAGACAATTCTTCAAAGAAGACTTACACATGACTAACAAACATGAGAAAATCCTCAACATCTCTAATCATTACAGAAAAGCAAACCGAAACCACAATGACATACCATCTCAAATGTTAGAATGGCTATTATTAAAAAGTCAAAAAATAGCAGAAGCTATTTAGTTGCAGAGGAAAGGGAATGTTCATATATAGCTGGTGGGAATGTATATTAGTTCAGCCACTGTGGACAGCAGTCTGGAGATTTCTCAAAGTACTTAGAACTGTCAGTCAACTCAGCAATTCCATGATTGCACATATATTCCCAAAGGAATATAAATCATTTTACCATAACAACACATGTATACATTTGCTCATTGTGGCACTAGTTACAATATCAAATACATGGAATCAACCTACATTCCTATTAGTGGTTGACAGAATAATAAAAATATCATATATATATATATATATATATAACATATATACATAAAATGCACTACTATGCAACCATAAAAAGCAAGGAATCATGTCCTTTCCAGTAACATAGATGGAACTAGAGGCCATTATCCTAAGTGAATTAATGTAGAAACAGAAAACCAAATACTTCATGTTCTCACTTATAAGTGGGAGCTACACATTCAGTACACATGAACACAAAGAAGGGAACAACAGACACCGGGGCCTACTTCAGGGTGGTGGGTAGGAGGAAGATGAGGATTGAAAAAATACCTATTTGGTGTTATGCTGATGATCTGGGTGACAAAATTATATGTACACCAAATCCCGGCGAAACACTCAATTTACCCATGTATCAAACCTGCATGGGTACCCATTGAACCTAAAATAAAAGTTGGAAAGAAAAAAAAAAGGAAAATTTTCAGGAAAAAATGATGAGAACAGCTGTTTTTGTTTTTCTTCGTAAAAAACTCACAATGCATCAGTGATGTGTCTGGTTGGGTTTAAGTTAATAAACCCAAATTTAATTTCATTATCATTTTGACATAAAACATACTCAAATTTGAAAGATAAAATAGGAAATGGACAGCACTGCTCAGGCTTATTTTACTAAAATTTCTTGTATAAAGAGTGTGTAATGTGTATATAGTGTTAACTACAGTAAGTACTAAGGAAATTTAAATAAAACATAAATATTAATGATCTAGTGTAAAATATTTAAACATATTCATAAGAAAAGTTGCAATTTTTGCCCTGAACAAATGGATTTTCTCTGTGTTTCCCCAGTGTCAAGGACATAAAACCTTCATTGACTAACGTTTTGTTACTATCACTAGCCTATGCTTTTCATTTCTACAGTCATTACGTATTATACATATAACTACTGTGCTATTTGATGGAAGATTTTTGATAATTGATTCAGATTTTTCATTTCCTCTCTTTCCATCTTAGTTGCATTTTTCAAAAATTTTGTCTATGTCATTTAAGGTTTTAATCTTATTGAAAGATTTTTATAATATTTCCATATTTTCCTTTTAATATATTCAGAATCTGTAATCATACGTTCTCTTTCATTCTGAATAAGAATAATTGGTGATTTCTTCCCTTTTTCTTCTTCATTCTTGCCGGGAGTATATCAATCTTTCTATTTTTCCAAGGAATCAACTTTCAGTACTATTAATTTTTTTATTGTTTGTACAATCACTATTTCATTGATTTTGATTCTTATCTTTTTTACATTTAATTAGAGTTCAATTTGTTCTTTCTTTTCTAGTTTTGTTGAGTGGAATTTTAGATTGTTGATATGACATCTTTTCTAATATAAGCAGTTAATGAAATAAATTTTCTGCTAGCAGTGCTTTTAGCTGAATCCCATATATTTTGATACATCATAGTGGTATCATTCCACAGTTTAAAATATTTTCTAAATTTTCTTGTGATTTTTTTAGCCCATGGATTATTTAAAGTGTGTTTTTTAATTCCAAATATTTGGAGTATATCTTACATATCATATTGTTAATGATTTATGTTATTTCTCCTGTGGTCAGAAATATAAGATTTCAATGTTTTAAAATGTATTAAGATTGGCTTTGTGGTCTAGTGCATGGTCTATCTTGATGAATGTTCCATGTGTATATGAAAAGAATGTGTATTCTGTTATTCTCAGGTGTAGTATTTTGAAAATATCATTTAGGTCAAGGGGGTTGACAGTGTTTGTTAGATCTTCTATATTCTTAGGGTTAGTTTATCTACAGTATTTGCTCTGCTCCATGAGAGTCATTGAATTCTCAAAAATAATTACTGATTTATTTACCCTTTAATTCTGATTGCTGTTTTCATGTATTTTGAATCTGTGCTATTAGATCTATATACATTTAATATTATTGTCTTCCTTTTGAATTAACCTTTTTATCAATGTAAAATATCTCTATGTAGTATTCACTTTATCCAGTATTATCATAGTCATACTTGCTTTCTTTTGCTTAACATTTGTGTAGTTGTTTTTTTAAGGACCTATCTCTATTTTTATATATGAGTGTGCCACTTAAAATTAACACAAAATATGTCTTTAATTTCTATTTTTTTCTGGATTGTTTAGTTATATTTAATGTAATTTCGGATACAATTGTGTTTAATTCTACCATAATTCTATATGTATTTGTAGAATACAATATATCTTTTGTATCTATGTTCTTCTATTCTACTGTCTTTTAAGTTAACTGAATTTATTTTGTTTTTATTGATATATAGTATTTGTACATATTTATGGGGTATGTATTTTTTTTTTACATTCATGGACTGTATAATGATTACATCAGGGTATTTGGGGTGTTCAGCACCTGAAGTAATTATCATTTCTATGTGTTTGGAACATTTCTAGTCCTCTCTTCTAGCTACTTCTAAATATACAATAAATTGCTTTTAACTATAGTTGTCCTACTCTGCTATTGAAAAATAGAACTTCCTCGTTCTATCTAACTATATATTTGTGCCCATCACCAACTTGTCTTCATCCCCCTTCCACCTACATACCTATTCCAACCTCCAGGGTCTATCATTCTACTCACTATGTTCATGAGATCAATGTTTTTTAGCTCCCACACCTGAGTGAGAACGTGATATTTGTCTTTCCATGCCTAGCTTATTTCACTCATCAGTGACCTTCAGTACCATCCATGTTGCTGCAGATAAGATGATTTTATTCTTTCCTTTATGGCTGAATAGCATTCCATTGTGTATATATGCCACATTTTCTTTATCCATTCATCCACTAATGGCAACTTAGATTGATTCCATATCTTTCTTATGGTGAATAGTGCTGCAATAAATGTGAAAATGCAGGAATCCCTTTGATATACTGATTTATTTTTCTTTGAATAAATACCTAGTAATAGGATTGCTAGATTATATGGTAGTTATATTTTAGTTTTAAATAAGTCTTCATACTGTTTTCCATAGTGGCAGTACTAATTTACATTCCAATGAGCATTGTATAAGAGTTCCCTTTTCACTGCATCCTCGCCAGCATCTGTTATTTTTTGTCTTTTAAATAATAATCATTCTGTGGTAAGATAATAACTCGTTATGGTTTTGACTTGCATTTCCCTGATGGCTAGTGATGTTGAGTATTTTTTTCATATACATTTTAGTCACTTGTATGTATTCTTTTGAGAAATGTCCATTTGTGTCCTTTGTCTACTTTTTAATGGGATTATTTGGTGTTTTGGTTGTTGTTATTACTGTTGTTTGAGTTACTTGCATATTCTAGATATTAGTCCCTTTTTGGATGAATAGTTTTTAAATATTTTCTTCCATTCTAAGGTTGTTTCTTCACTCCATGGTTTCCTTTGCTGTGCAGAAGGTTTTCAGTTTAATATAGTCCCATTTATCTCATTTTGTTTTTGTTGCCTGTGGTTTTAAAGTTTTAGCCATAAAAGCTTTTCCAAGACGGAATGTTTCTCTATGTGTCCTCCCAGTAGTTTTATATTTTGGGGTCTTTTGGGTCTTATATTTAAGTCTTTAATCAATCTTAAGCTGTTTTTTCCGAAGCACCATTTATTGAAGAGGGTGTTGTTTCCCCAGTGTATGTTCTTGGTGCCTTTGTCAAACTCAGTTGGCTGTAAATATGTGGATTTCTTTCTGGCTTATTTTTTTTTTCTCTTCTTTTGGTCTACGTGTCTGTTTTTATGCCAATGCCATGATGTTTTGAAGTCTGATATTGATGTACCAGACTTTTTGAAGTATATTTTGAAGTCTGATAGTGATGCTTTTAGCTTTGTTCTTTTTGCTCAGAGTTGCTTTGGCTATTTGTACTTTTTTTTGGTGCTCTATGAATTTTAGGATTGCTTTTTTCTATTTCTGTGAAAAATGACATTGGTATTTTGATAGGGAATGCATTGAATCTCTAGATAGCTTTTAACAGTATGGTTATTTTAACAATATTAATTCTTCTGGTTCATGAGCATGGGATGTCTTTCTACTTATTTGTGTACTCTTCACAAACAACGTATTAGTCATAAGATTAATTAATAATTGTATTAAACAGTTTTGGGCGGTTTTCCTTGTCGAAGTCTTTCAGCTTGTTGGTTAAATGTATTCCAAGTGTTTTAATTTTTTGTAGCTATTGTAAATCTGATTGCCTTCTTGACTGCTTTCTCAGCTAGTTCATTACTGGTGTATAGAAACACTATGATAGAATACTTTTTAAATTACATTTCATCACCCCAGTAGCCTTTAAGAATTCCTCTTTTATTATTATTTTATTATTGCTATTTTGTTACTTAATCTAGAGTTTAAAACACAAACATATAAATTTGTTTATGTGTTGTCTAAAGATCCTTTCCTGCTTTAATGGCAGAGTTTACTAGTCACAATAGAGCAATTATGGCCTGCAAACCTAAAATAGTTACTATCTGGCTGTTAAAGGATGAAAAGGGTTTCTTGCTCTCAATTCGTATGTTGAAGCCACGATTTTCAGTACCTTAGAATATGACTGTATTTGCAAATCTAGTCTTTAAAGTGGTGATTATGTTAAAATGAGGATAATTAGGTAGGCTCTAACCCAACCTAATCGATGTCCTTATAACAGAGAAAATTTAGACACACGGAGAGACATCAGGATGTATACACACAGAAAAAAAACCAGGTGAGTACAGTTAGAAAGTGGTACACTGTCAGTAGAAAACAATATGGAGCTTCCTCAAAAAATTAAAATAAAAAATAGAACTTCCGTATGATCCAGCAATCCCACTTCTGGGTATACATTCAAAGGAAAGGAAAGCAGTATATGCAAAAAATATCTGCACTCCCAAGTTCATTTCAACATTATTTGCAGTACTCAAGGTACGGAATCAACCTGTGTCCACAAACAGATGCATGAATAAATAAAATATGGCATGTATTCAAAACAGAATACTATTCAGTCTTAGAAAAAAGCAAATGTCATCATTTGTGACATGAGTGAACCCTTAGGACATTATATTAAGAGAAAGAGGCCTGACACAAAAAGACAAGTACTGAAGAATCTCACCTTTATGTAGAATCTAAAAACAACAAATAAATCACTGAAGTCACAGAAGTAGAGAATAGAATGGTGTTTATTAGAGGATGAGGTATAAGGGGTCGGGGAGACATTGGTCAAATAATACAAAACTTCAGTTACGTAAGAGAAATAATTTCAAGAGATCTATTGTACAACATGATGACTGTAGTTAAAAGCTATATGTTTTATTTTGAAAATCTCTGAGAGTAGATTTTAAGTGTTCTCACCACAAAAATATGGTATGTGAGGTAATGTATATGTTCAACTCATATGACTCAACTGAGCCATTCCACAGTGTATACATATTTCAAAATATTATGTTGTCTTTTTAAAAATATGCATTTTTAATTTGCCAATTAAAAACTAAAATAATATGAGCTAAAACTATAAAACATTTAAAACCTATAAGAAAATATGGGACAAATCTTTATGACATTAGATTTGACAGTGATTTTTTTAGACATGACACCAAAAACACAGGCATCAACAAAATATATATAAATTTTTTGGACTTCATCAAAATTAAAAACTTATTTGTGCTATCAAACAAGTGAAACACTATCAAATAGTGAAACACTATCAAACAAGTGAAAAAGCAACTCATAAAATGAAAGAAAATATTTGCAAGTCATATATTTGATAAAGAATTGGTTTCTAGAATATACATAAAGAGCTCCTACAACTCAACAACGAAAAAGAATACAATTCAATTGAATGGTGGACAAAAGGCTTAGACAATTCTCCAAAGAAATATGCAAGTATTCAACATATAAAAAATTATCAACATCATTATTAAGAAAATAAAATGAAAATAACATATTACTTTATACCCATTATAATGGCTATTACTGATACGAAATAAAACTAATCTAAAAAAAAAGTTGTTAAGGATGTGTAGAAATTGAAACCTTAGTACATTGCCGATGAGAATGTAAAATGATGTAGCAGCTGTTGAAGACCTCTAGTGGTTACTGGAAAAATTCAACATAAAACTACTATATATCCAGAAATCTCACTTCTAGGTATGTATCCAAAAGAATTGAAAGGAAGGATTGGAACAGATATTTGTACATGAATGTTCACAGCATTACTATTTGCAATTGCCAAAAAGTTGAAATAACCCACGTGTCTATATATGTATGAATGAATTATCAATATGTGATATATACATCTAATGAACTATTCTTTAGCTTTGAAATAAAATTCTGAAGTGTATTACAACATGGATGACTTTTAGAAATATTACGCTAAGTAAAATAAGTTAGACACAAAAGGGAAAATATTGTATGATCTCACTTACGTGAGATACCTAGAGTAATCAAATTCTTAGAGACAGAAACCAAAATAGTGTGTTATAGGGTCTCAGGGGAGGGGAACATTGAGAATCATTGTTCAGTGGGTACAGGGTTT
This sequence comes from Symphalangus syndactylus, assembly GCF_028878055.3. Taxonomy (NCBI): domain Eukaryota; kingdom Metazoa; phylum Chordata; class Mammalia; order Primates; family Hylobatidae; genus Symphalangus; species Symphalangus syndactylus. The sequence goes on from NC_072447.2 coordinate 92,741,925, forward strand.
CAGGTTTGAAGGATGAACAGGTTTGGAGATGAATAGTAGTGATAGTTGCACAAGAACACCAATATTCTTAATTCCACTAAACGGTATGCTTAAAAATGGTAAATTTTATGTTTTGTGTATTTCACCACCATAACAACTGATACAGTTGAAAGAAAAAATCAAGAATGTGGAAATATCCCAAAAAGGATGAGAAAAAAAAATGGAGTGAAATGGCTTTGGAGTTTAGAATATAGGAATAGAACAGAGAAGAGAGTTATGATAAAATGAACAAAGAAACTTTTTTTGCAATTGCCAAAAAGTGAAAATAACCCATGTGTCTATGTATGTATGAATGAATTATCAATATGTGCTATATGCATCTAATGAACTATTCTTTAGCCTTAAAATGAAATAAAATTCTGATGCATATTACAACATGGATGACTTTTGAAAATATTATGCTAAGTAAAATAAGTCAAACACAAAAGGGAAATATTGTATGAATTGGTATGAAGAAAATTAGTAGATTAGGAAGATTATATCAATCAGGTTATATGTAAAAGAGAAGTTATTGTTGACAGTGAGGGGAGCAGGGATGGAACTTGGATTTGCACTTGGAAAATGGACTGGTGTGGGAAATAGTTTTTAACAGAAATTCTGTAAGTAATTTATAGAAATATTAATATGTATATTTTAATTATCACACTTCAAGTGTAACATGGTTAGTTTATTACAAAGCAGCAGAAACATTTTAGATAATTCATTCTCAAAATCTGAGCATGCCCTGTGCAAAGAATTAGTTTACCTATCAATAATCCAGTTCTCCAGCAGAGGGACATCTTGAGTTAAAAATTATCAAAGCAGCACTGAAAACAAAAGAGGAAGAAGGAATCTATTTCTTCCCACTCAACTGCCACTATTATACTACAGTGACAAAAAAATGCATTTTATTAAAATTTGTAGTGCACCTAATATGGTCTATGGCCAATAATGCCTAACTTTTCAAAATATACATTAAATTAACTCTTGGAACTTTTTAGCTATGGATCAGTAACATTATTGGAACTTGGGTATAAAAATTTAGCTCTTTTAATTATGCTGTTCAGATATAGCATATATTAAGTCCCATGTTCACCATCTTTGTTGTTTTGCCTCCTAATATTTTGTACTATTTATACCTTATTTTCCTCTTATTAACAGTCCCAAATTAAATAGCAGCATTTGATAATACATTACACATGTAAACCTTTTGTCTTTCTCAATGTCATCATTCAGATTTTAACAACTTCTTTGTTTTAATTTAAAAAACACACATAAAATAGAAGTTTTAAATTAAAACTTTACATGTTTTGGACATTGGTTCCATTACTTTATTATTTTTAATTAATAGCTTCTTTGTGATTTTTTTCAATAGAAATTGTATGAATAAATAAAATCTAGCAATTACTCAGTTACAGAGTTGTAGTTCCACCAGAAAGATATTTTATAACATAGCCAGTTAACAGGAATTTATAAAATCAAATTATGTCTTCTCACTTCTGATTTAGACAACAAATACAAGAATTAACATTTTCAGCTTTGATCACTGTCACCACCCAGTCTTTGGACATCATTTCTTTAACTTAGCAAATAAGTGTTGATTAACTAATTATGTTTCAGGCACCTATGTTCTAGGTTCTAGGAACATGCCTGTTAATTTAAAGAAAAAAACCTCTCTGTCCTAATGGACTTTACATTGTGCTCATTGTCCTCCTGATCCTAAGAATTGTTACTTTCAGGTACTTCTGAAAGTGGGGATAAAAAAGGGGCAAAATTAAGAAGATTGTCTCTTTCATAACCTTATCTCATCTAGTTTTGCTTCTCTCTTTTATACTATTTTATCTTTGTTTTCTTCATTTCAATCAATTCTTCAACTTCATCTATAAATACATTTAGACCTCTTCAGACTGTAAATTTTAGGGGGAATTTATCCCTTAAGTCTCCTATATTCTATTACCTAATCTTTTACTTACTTTTACTTTGTATCATTTAGGGTGCTTTTCCTCCGTAAAACAGCAACCCAATTCAGAATGACTTAAATAACAATGAAATTTACTAAGCTACAAAAGTAAGGAGTCAGGGTGGCCTCGAGGCTCTGGCTCCATTTCTCTGTGATTCTTTACAATCTGTAGTTTTTTCATATATTGGATTTACCCTTAGGCTTCTAACAATAGGATTGAAATAGCTCAAGGGGTCAACTTCTGACATGGTGACGTCCAAAAGAAGAAAAGTATGTCTTTTTGTAGTGAGAAGGAACTCCGCAGTGTTCGCATATCACATTGACAAGTTTTGGGCCACATGCCGATTTGTAAACTTATTACTGGCAAAATAAATAAGATTTTATTACTATGATTGGTTTAGACTAATAGTTTTGAGTGGTATCAACTATGACTACTGCAACATCTCAAGTCAGTTTCTCTTAGACTATTTTTGGTCTACTTCAGTTTATATTGTTGGATGATGTTAACCCCTGTGGTCCATTGTTGCCTGTGTAATGTAAGAAATGCATCACCTAAAATCCATTATTTTTATATTACTTAAAACATCCAGATAGAGTGCTTTATATATTGTAGTATGTAGCACATTTTTTTTTAGTTTAACTTTGTTTTCACTATTTGAGGGTCAATATTGATGTAGGCTGCAAGGTTCACAGAAAATTGATTCCAGACTAAATTAGCATAGTTTTTGTTTTTTCATCTTTTAAGAAACTGACTATTCTGTAAGAATTATTATTATTAACACTATTTTTGTTATTAAAATTATTGATACTAGAGTACAAAAAGGATAAGAAAAATGTGATTTGTTACTGTGAAAATACTAAGTTCTGTCATTTTACATGGATTCTTTCTCATGTATACCTAAATATCATAAACTACCCTTGCTATCATTGTTTTATACTTTCATTTATTTATTTATTTATTTTTCTGGAGACAGCGTTTTACTCTATCGCCCAGGCTGGAGTGCAGTAGTGCTATCTCGGCTCACTGCAACCTCTGCCTCGCAGGTTCAAGTGATTCTCCTGCATCAGCCCTCAGCTTCCAGAGTAGCTGGGATTACAGGTGTGTGCCATTACATCCGACTAATTTTTGTATTTTTAGTAGAGATGAGGTTTCGCCATGTTGGCCAGGCTGGTCTCAAACTCCTGGCCCCATGTGATCCACAGCCTCAGCCTCCCAAAGTACTGGGATTACAGGCATGATCCCTGGTATATCCCACAACACCTGGCACTTATACTTTTGTCTCCAGCAGCATATTGACACTGTAACTGGATTGTAAGAATCTTTAGGAAATGATATAACAGGGTCGGTCGCAGTGGCTTCCGCTTTTAATCCCAGCACTTTGGGATCACTTGAGGTCAGGAGTTCGAGACCAGTTTGGCCAACATGGTGAAACCGTGTCTCTCAAAAAAAAAAAAAAAAAACTCCCCCAAAAAATATTAGCTGGACCTGGTGGCACGTGCCTGTAATCCCAGCCACTCGGGAGGCTGAGGCATGAGAATTGCTTGAACTCAGGAGGCAGAGGTTACAGTGAGCTGAGATCATGCCACTGCACTCCAGCCTGGGCAACAGAGTGAGGCTCTGTCTTTAAAAAAAAAAAAAAAAAGTGATATACCCTACCCGAGAAAGTCTGAAAGTTGCATGAGCATCATGGGATGAATGAAACCACAAAATCCAATCTACATATTATGGTTCATAGGCAGTGAAGTACAGTGATTCCCTGAAAAGCGGGTTTTGGAGGCAGATACTTGCACTTTGAAGCCTGACACAACTTCACAGCATATGAACGTGCTTATTACTTCACTTCTGTAATACTCAGTTTATTTATACATAAACTGAGGCTATTAGAATTATACTTCATTAGGTTGTTTTTAGCATTGAAATAATATATCTAAAATACTAACCGCCGTATATACGACATGATAAGCTCTCAATAAATGGCAGTGTTATTAATATGTACCAACTGTTGATTTTATAGATGTTGCCTAGTCAGTGATTATTTGTCTGTGCTATATGCTTACTTAGTAAGCACAATAATGGCCCATCAAAGATACTAAAATTCCTGGAATTTTATAATGCATTATATTACATGGTAAAGGGGAATTAAGGTAGCAGATGGAATTAAGGTTGTTAATCAGCTGACCCTACAATAGAGTGATTATCCAGAATTACTCAGGTGACCTCAGTATAATCACAAGGGTCTTTAAATGTGGAAAAGGGAGGCAGAAGAGGAGGTCAGAGTGATGTAAGAAGAACTCTTGCTGACTTAAAGATAGAAGTAAGACAACTACAAGTATGGGTGGCCTCTAGAATACGGAAAGGGCAAGAAAAAAGATTATCCCAGAGAATCTTCAGAAAGAAATACAGCCCTGTGGAAACCTTGATTTCAGTCCAGGGAGGACCATTTTAGGTTTCTAAACTATAAAACTGTAAGATTAAAAAATTTTATTGTTTTAAGTTGCTAAATTTTGGTAATTTATAACAGCAGCCATAGAAAACAAAAATACCTGCCAAAAATGTTTAACATATATTTGTGATACTTACTCCTACAACATGAAGTATATTAAAAGTAGTTAATGCCCATGAAAATATTAACGTGTTAAATTGCTAACACTTCCCATGTTCATTAATTAATTAATTTAATAAATAATTATTGAGTCCTTACTCTTTGCCAGGTATTGTGCTAGGTTCTAAAGACACAGTGATAATCCAAATAAGTCACAATTTTGTCACTCATGGACTTTTTTATCTGTGTAAATTAGCAAGGTTTGCTGCTATATTGGACATAAGGAGTAAGAAAGACAGGAGTATTTATGAATGACTCCTAAATTTCTGGTTTTCAAAACTGGATAGAGAGATGCCATTCACTGAGAGTGGACTTTCTAGGTGAAGACTAAATCACATATTGCATTAAATATGGTGAATTTAAAGTAACTTTGAGACAGTCAAGTGGAGATTTTCTGTGAAAGCTAGATAAATGTAACTGGTATCACAAGAGGTCTGGGCTTTAGAAACGAACAAATAAGAAGAACAGAAGGCATTGGTATGATTAAGTTCCCCTAAGGGGAGAGTAAGGAGCAAAAAGAGTACTTGGAACTGAGTCTTGAGGAATTTCAAGTGTAGAAGAAAACAAAATAACTTTATGTCATGAAATTAAAAAATAGAAACTGAAATATGATATTGGTAAACTTCATCAATGTCATTGCTGATGTTACTGTGAGCCATCCAGGTGTAGTGATTAGGAGAGAATCCAAATTGGAGTAAGTTAGGAGTAAGGGTTGAAGAAATGAAATTATATAGCATAGACAACACTTTCAAGAAGCATGTCTATAAAGTGAAGAGAAGGAGAATCGGCATGAGAGCTGAATAAAAATATAAGTCAAGGGAGAAATGTATTTTTAAATAAGAGAGACTGGGGCATGTTTTAAATGTCAGTAAGAGGGATCCACTTGAAAAATAATGCTTGACTATATAGGAAAACTAATGAGTAATTGATCATTAGTTTGAGACACTGATAAGGAATAAGATTCAAAGCATGTGGTGTTTGAAGGGAGAGTGATATGTCCAACAACATAACCGTGGGGTAGAGGAAGAACACAGTCGTAGATGGTTTTATATGCTTTGTATGCTTTTCAGTCAGAGCAGCCAGAAGAGAATATGGAGAAGAGTCTCAGGAAAAAAATAGAAAAAGATTTATTACACTCATAGGTCCTAGAGAAAGGAAGCAAGACATGCCTCAGAAAGCCACATGAAAAAGACACCAGGGGGGTCAGGAGGCAGAAGACAGGAGCAAGGGGACTGCATCAGACCAGAGCCTTTATTGAAGTTTCTGAGGAAATGGCAAGGCAGGGCAGGGATATCAGTTTAGGATTGGCTGGTTTGAATACTTTTGGTGGGCTTTAAGCTGTAGAGATGATCCTTAGGTTCCTGGCCCTGAAATGATTAGGCCAGAGGAATATTGTCTCCTGGAGTGTACAGTCAGAAAGAGGAGGCGTGGCTTTGGATTTGTTGATTTGCATATCAAAGACACGCTTCCAGTTGGGCTTTTCATTATTTCCAAGAATTGGTTAGTCCTAGGAATGGCCATCTTTCCTCAGCTAGAAAGGTTGTTTAAGATGTCCAAATATCATAATATTTGGATATATCATAATATACAGAAAAGTAATATATTTATAATACACAAATATTAGGTTTAGCAGCCTGAGGTAGAAGGATGATTTTTTTTCTTTGAAGTGGCAGATAAACAGAGCCTATGGGGGAGGGGAGAGAATAATAGATTTGAGGACAAAAGAAACTTAGACTGTTAGATATCTAATCTTAGTGAGAAGATAGTATTGATTGCCAGACACATTCTAAACTGATTTACATGCATTATCTCACTTCATCCTCACAAGGACACTTGGAGATAGGTACTCTTACTATCTCCACTGTATAAATGAGGAAACAATCATAGTAACTTCCCTAAATTAATTTATATAGTAAAGGATAAGTCTGAGATTTAATTATGGGTTTCAAAGCCATCTCCTTTATATCTATGTTATACAGCCTCATAAGAGAGGCCATGAGAGGAATTGTAAGAGAAATAGAAAATTTGTCAAGTTCACATCTTTGTCAAACATATACTAGACTTCTAGTATGATAGCTTATGAAATCATTAAAAATCATTTAAAAAGTTGAATAAAAGTTATTGGTCAAAAGTTAGAGAGACTATACTCTAGCCTGGGAGACAGAGAGAGACCCCATCTCAAAATTAAACAAAAAAAGTATTATTTTATTGTTTCTTTCAGTAATCTGGCTCTCTACTTGGCTAATGTAACAATATACTACTACGCTAGTTCTCCATTCTCCTACTTCAAATCCTCCTTTTCAGAGTCTTTTATAAACTCACGCCTCTCTCCCAATATAAACAGTTAAGTTTTCATCTTTGATCCTACTCCCTTCCCATTTTATAACTTTCCCTGAACAATCTCATTAACTAGTAAGACACTATGCTGATGACTCACAAATCTCTCTATTTCTGAATTTCATTTGTAAGATATCTACAGGACAGTTTGCTGCAAGACAGCTTATAAATATTTTACAGATACTTCGAACTATACATGAACCAAGCCAAACTTCCTTTTCCTAGTTCTAGGATCTATCCTCATTTGAATGTCCCTACTGTCACAATTCTGGTATACATACTCATCCCCTTTACTACCACTCCAAACTGGTCTATATAATTATAATCTGTCCTTTCTCATTTAGGCAGTGCTTCACACTTCTAAGACATGTTATAGCACACTACTATTCATTTTATAACACATTGATGAATTTTCCATAGCTTTTGTTATATGGTCTATACTCCTTAATATGGCATTCAAATCCTACAGGTCAGTAACTCTCACATTTTGAGACATAGGCCCATTTAAATAGGATAAAAAAAACATGAAGCTTACATACCTCACTCACTCCTACTGTCCAGTGGTAACAAAAAACTGAGGATAAAACAGTGATCACAGTAATAGCAGTGTCACTATGACACAATCACAAAATGATCACAAAATTCTAAATTTTCATAAACTATAAAATTTTACAATATTTTGTCTTGTCAATAATATAAATGTATTTCTTAACAATTTTTTATAAACTGTACTAACAGAAAATCAGCTTTTGGAAACAATGAAAATAATATAAATGACATGTTGATAATAAAACGCATTTTCTGAAAACCGACAGTTCCAACTATCAGTGTTTGCATGTATGGAAGAAGTGATGCAGTGTTACCACACATCGAATAAGACAAACTCCTTACAATATCGAATTATAGTCCTCTGTTATCTTTGGTAATTTACTGAATGTTAGTAACTGTTAATAACCCACTTAATTACTGGTAAGAAAGCTGTCTTTCTTGACATTATTCTTTGTCATTCACCAAGTCATAGACCGCTTCCTTTTAGAAATAATAAACGACTCATTACTAAGCAATTAGTACATTTAATCCTTCTGACATTGTTTATTTTTCTACTACAACATAGAATGTTCTTTACCTTTCTTTCCACTTTTAAAAATTATTACTCAACCATTGTGAAGCTTTTCTTGATTTTACCAATTATTATAATTTATTTGTTTGTTTATACCTGTCTTATGGTTTTTATAGTGTTTAAATGTTTGGCCTTACATCATAGTTATTTATGTGCAACTATCTTCCCTATCAAAGTCTACATTTTTTTAGGATAAAGGTTATGGTATGTTTATTAGTGTATGTCTTGCAAATCTTAAGCATTCATTTAACATAGGTGTTTCATCCTGTATTCTGAAGGTTTAACACAATCTTTTTCATTTTGAACTGATATATAACATGTGAGACAGAATAGCGGTAGGCACAGATTACCATGTACAGTGTACAAACATCAACAGAACACAAAGATACGCCTAGAACTATCTATTTACATTAACATTTGTGAATGCAAAAGAAAAAGATGAGGAAAAATCAGAAAAATTCTCAACCAATTCACTGCTCTAAATAACCAACAGACTTTGGCAATTAACTAACAAACTTTACATGGATAAGCCCAGGGATACTTCTTAACTGGCCAAGAATTGCTACCCTCAACAAGTAATATTAAATAATCCAAAATAACAACACTGTTAGATGAACCCAAATGTTAAGGGTAGGTAATTAAACCTTTTAAAAAGCCAGTTAAATAAAAATTCAATGTATATCTTCTACTCTCAGGTTAAAAATTAACAAGTACCTAGAAAGACGGAGACACCTAGCATCCTTTTTTTGAGGTACTCAAAGGCACATATGTGAAAAAGTATAATTTGGATTTTATCCAAGGAACAATTGATGAACTCATTGCAGCACTCCTAACTGTGCTTACCATCCTTTTCTTACTGTCTTGGTATTGAAAACAGTGACATATTTTGATAAATATTTCTGTACTTTTCATTTTTATCTCTTATACACCATTCTCTCAAAGTTTTTTTGTTAAGCATAATGAATCTACAGTAAGCCTCTGTTCACTTTTTCTTACAGAAAAAAATTCATGAATGTATCAAACTCTAATATTCAGAGCAATTATGATGCTTTAGTAATGAGATACGGTGTCAATGTCACTCCTGAGAAAATATGTAAAATTTTATACCAGTATTCCTTGTTAGATCTGTATCTACTTCTGGTGTAGGGCATGGTTTTGTCAGAGATTAACAACTTTTCACTTTTGACACTGTATTAGTCAGAGTTCTCTAGAGGGACAGGACTAATAGGATAGATATATATATATATGAAAGGGAGTTTATTAAGGAGTATTGACTATCACAAGGTGAAGTCCCACAACAGGCCATCTACAAGCCTCTGAGGAGGGAGGAAGCCAGTCTGATTTCCAAAACCTCAAAAGTGGGAAAGCCAACAATGCAGCCTTGTCTGTGGTAGAAGGCATGAGAGCCCCTGGCAAACCACAGTAAGTCTAAGAGTCCAAAAGCTGAAGAACTTGGAGTCTGATGTTCCAGGGCAGGAAGCACTCAGCACAGGAGACAGATGAAGCCCAGAAGACTCAACAAGTTTCCCCATTCCACTTTCTTCTGCCTGCATTATTCTAGCCACCCTGGCTGCTGATTAGATGGTGCCCACCCAGATTAAGGGTGAGTCTGCCTCTCCCAGTCCACTGACTCAAATGTTAATCTCCTTTGACAACACTCTCACAGACACACCCAGGAACAATTCTTTGCATCCTTCAATCCAATCAAGTTAACACTCAATATTAACCATTCCAAGTCAACTTGAACCCCTTGTCAACTTGTACCCATACACACCTCCTGAAATCATATATAACCTTCAAATAAAGACAGTAGTAAGGTCATCATTGCACCTAATATAATACAGCTATCTTTCATACAATGGGAAGCACACTAATCCTTAACCTAAATGCTATTACATAAAGTTAACAACACTTAAATGTTGATATGAAATCAATAAATCTTATGTCACATGATAAAGGAAAAATAAAGGAAATAAAATAAAGATATTATCTTAGTACAAATGTATACATGCCCAAACATGTTCTTAACAAAATAAAGAGGAAATGCTTATGACAATTATAGTCCTCGTATCTGCAGCTGGTCATGTGGTTGCAGCTGGTATTGATGACTACCTTCTTCTACTACCCATTCTGTATTCCCTTTGCCTTCAGTGAGCACCTCAGCAGGTCATGATTTTTTACCTGATGGAGTGACCTAAACCTTCATTTCAGAAGGGTCTGGGTCATTTTTAGACCTGCCTGGATTGGGTTGGTGTAGTTTCCCATTGACCTTAATCACAGGGCATGGTAATACTAAGAGACGTCCTAAGGGATCTCCTGTATTCCATGCACACTCTTCCTTACCTCCATTGTGGAGTAGTAGACTTGGTAGTCTGAGTCAATCACTCCAGCCAACACTGTAACTCCCTTCTTAGCCTGTTGGTGAGAGGTAGGAGGAGCCCAAAGTGGTCAGATGGCAATCTTAACTTGCAGTTTAATGGAATCGTTGTGTCTCCTGGTGGCAGCGGTCCTTCTTCTGGAACTAAGACATTTAGGCCAGCAGAATGTAATATCCTGGGAGCAGGAAGCAAAAATTTTGTTAGTGGGTCACTAAGGGTGATGGTGAGTGGTGCCACTTCCACTTCCACTCTTTGATTCCTGGACCTGTGAATCCTGGCTATGGGAGAAACAATGCCACATATTTGACACTGATCCAGAGCATACACGGCCTTCTGAAGAACTTTGTCCCAGCCCTGCAAAGTATTGTCACCTAGTCGGCATTGTAACTGTGACTTCAAAAGAACATTCCACCGTTCTATCAATCCAGCTGCTTCAGGATAATGGGGAACATGGTAAGACCAATGAATTCCATGAGCATGAGCCCACTGCTGCACTTCTTTATCAATAAAGTGAGTGTCTTGGTCAGAGGCAATACTATCTGGAACACCATGACAGTGGACAAGGTGAATCCTTGGATGGTAGTCTTGGCAGAAGCATTGTGTGCAGGATAGGCAAACCCATATCTGGACTGTCTGTTCTGGTGAGGACAAACTGCTGCCCTTTCCATGATGGAAGAGGTCCAATATAATCAACCTGCCACCAAGTAGCTGGCTGATCACCCCAAAGAATGGTGCTCAGTGTTGGTCTCTGCTGCTGGCAAATTGGGCACTCAGCAGTGGCCGTAGCCAAGTCAGTCTCAGTGAGTGAGTGGAAGTCTGTGTTGTTTATTTCATGTATAACCTCCATCCCTGCCACCATGACCACTTTGCTCATGGCCCCATTGGGCAATAACAGGGGTGGCTGAGGAAACACTCTGAGCAGTGTCCACAGATCAAGTCATCCTATCCACTTGATTATTAAAATCCTCCTCTGCTGAGGTCATCTTTGGTGATCACTCACATGAGATACAAATATCTTAACAGTTTTTGCCCACTTGGAGAGGTTCATTCACGTACCTCTTCTCCAGATTTCTTTGTCACAAGTTTTCCAATCATGCTTCTTCCAAGTCCCTGACCATCCAGCCAAAACATTGGCTACAAGCCCATGAATCATTATATAATCACACATGTGGCCATTTCTCCATCCATGCGAAGTGCACAACCAGGTACACTGCTCGAAATTCTGCCCATTGGGAAGATATCCCTTTGTCACTGTCCTTCAAGGGTATCCTAGAAAGAGGCTGTAGTGCTGCAGTTGTCCACTTTTGGGTGATGCCTGCATATCGTGCAGAACCATTTGTAAATCAGGCCGTAGTCTTCTCTTCTTCTGTCAACTGATCATAGGAAATTCCCCATGAGGCCATTGGTGTAGGCTGAGGGAGAGAAAGCATGGTGGCAGGAGTGGGGCATTTGAGCCACTTCCTCATGTAACTTACTTGCACCCTCAGGACCTGCTCAAGCCCAATCACATATATCCCACTTCCATTTGATGACGGAATGCTGCTGTGCATGACCTGCTTTATGACTAGATGAGTAATGAAAGCACCCAGTTCCTGATAGGCAGTTCAGGTTGCATAGTGATTTGATGACTCATAGTCAAACATTCAGTTTCTACTAAAGCCCAGTAACAGGCCAAGAGCTGTCTCTCAAAAGGAGAGTAGTTATCTGCAGAAGATGGCAAGGCCTTGCTCCAAAATCCTACAGGCCTCCACTGTGATTCACCTATGGGGGCCTGCCAAATTCTTCAAACAACATTCTTATGTGCCACTGACACCTCAAGCAACATTGGATATGTAGGGTCATATGTCCCAAGTGGCAGAGCAGCTTGCACAGCAGCCTGGACCTTTTGCAGAGCCTTCTCCTGTTCTGGACCCCACTCAAAACTGGCAGCCTTTTGGGTTACTCGATAAATGGGCTGGAGTAACACACCCAAATGAGGAATATGTTGCCTCCAAAATGCAAATAAGCCCATTAGGAGTTAGGCCTCTTCCTTGGTTATAGGAGGGGCCAAATGCAGCAACTTATCCTTCACCTTAGAAGGAATATCTATCTATCTTGACAGGCCCCACCCCACTGGACCCCTAGAAATTTCACTGAGGTAGAAGTTCCCTGAATTTTTGTCAGATTTATTTCCCATCTCCTGGCACGCTAGTGTCTCACCAATAAGTCCAGTGTGTTTGCTACTTCTTGCTCACTGGATCCAATCTACATAATGTCATCAATGTAATGGACCAGTGTGATAGCTTGTGGAAGGGAAAAGCAATCACGATCTCTGTGAACAAGATTATGGCACAAAGCCAGAGAGTTGATATACCCCTGAGATAGGACAGTGAAGGTATATTATTGGCCTTGCCAGCGGAAGACGAATTGCTTCTGGTGGGCCTTATGGACAGGAATGGAGAAAAAGGCAGTTTCCAAATCAATGGCTGCATACCAGTTACCAGGAGATGTGTTAATTTGTTCAAGCAATGAACCACATCTGGTACAGCAGCTGCAATTGGAGTCACCACTTGGTTAAGCTTATAATAATCCACTGTCATTCTCCAAGATCCATCTGTCTTCTGCACAGGCCAAATAGGAGAATTGAACGGGGATGTGGTGGGAATCACTACCCCTGTGTCTTTCAAGTCCTTGATGGTTGCATTAATCTCTGCAATCCGTCCAGGGATAGGATAGTTTTTTTTTATGATTTTTCTAGGGAGAGGCAGGTCTATTGTCTTCCACTGTGCCCTTTCCATCAGAATAGCCCTCACCCTACCAGTCAGGAATCCAATGACGGGATTCTGCCAGCTGCTAAGTAAGTCTATGTCATTTATGCATTCCGACACTGGGGAAATGATGACAGGATGAGGCAGGGACACACTGGACCCACTGTAAGTTGGACTTCAGCTAAACCTCCATTAATTACCTGACCCCCATAAGCCCCTACTTTAATTGGAGGACCAAAATGACATTTTGTGTTCCATGGAATCAACATCAGCTCAGAGACAGTGTCCAGTAGTCCCAAAAGGTCTGATTACTTCCCTTTCCCCAGTGCACAATTACTCTGGTAAAAGGCCAGAGGTTTCCTTGGGGAAGGATGGGGGAAAGATTAACAACATAAATTGTCAGTAGTGTAATGGGGTCCTTCCTCAAGGGGAGCCAGCCTCCTCTTTATTCAAGGGGTTCTGGGTCTGTGAACTGGTTCAAGTTTGGAAATTGATTGAGAAGCCACGATGCTCAATTTTTATAATTCAAATTCGTCCTTCATCCACTCGAACTGGAAGTTTTCTGCTTAAATAAAGTAATAATGCAGTAGGCTTCCTATCAACTTCACTTCTAGGAACACCGTGATTAATTAGCCAATGCCTGAGCTCTACATGAGTCACACTATTCTGACTGCTGCTTTGCCTCTGCTGTCCCTTACAGTAACTATGCCCACCTTGCCTTTGATGGATGAGTGCCACCACCTGGCTCCCGCCGCCTCTGGATCCAATTATTCCCATTGCATTTAAAGTTTCTAAATGAGTGAGTGTGGTTCCCACTGTAAGATCTGGCACACAGAGAAGAGCAATCACATTGCTCTTCAAAAATGCAGATGCAGACGGGCATTGTGGCTTACACCTGTAATCCTAGAACTTTGGGATGCCAAGGCAGGTGGATCACGTGAGGTCAGGAGTTCGAGACCAGCCTGGCCAACATGGAGGAACCCTGCCTCTACTAGCAATACAAAAATTAGTTGGGCATGGTGGCGGGTGCCTATAATCCCAGCTACTCGGGAGGCTGAGGCAGGAGAACTGCTTGAACCCCGGGGGGACAGAGGTTGCAGTGAGCCGAGATCATGTCATTTCACTCCAGCCTGGGAGATAAAGTGAGACTCTGTCTCAAAAAAAAAAAATGCAGATATTTCCCTCACAAATCTATACTGGCAGAGGGTATGACTTCTGGACCTTCCCAGGTGGAAGTGAGATTGGAAGCTAGCATTCTAATCTCCCTTAGCCTTTGGATCCCTTCCTCTACATTAAACCAAGGGAGATCGGGCATTTCCAGCTAGCTCACAGTAGGCCACCTTTTGCTCCATATTTCAGCTAACCAAGCAAATAAACTATTAGAACCTTTTCTTAACTCCCAAGCTGTAACATTAAATGCAAGATCCCTGGTTAGTGGGCCCATATCAATAAATTCGGCCTGATCCAACTTTATGTTCCTTCCACCATTATCCCACACCCTTAATATCCATTCCATGCCTGTTCTCTAGATTTCTGCTTATATAAATTGGAAAACTCAGGTTTTTTGGAGCGTAGTGTACCTCCTGGTGGGTCACACTCTGAACCTCACCTGTAGGGTCCTGCTGGGACTTGAGTCTTGTTATAGGTCTAGAAGCAAACAAGGTATTGAGGGTGAGTCCTGAGGAGAATCAGCATTGTCTTGCCTGGCCACTGACTCGGGGATGCCACCACTGTTGCCTCAGGCAGTGCATGGCTACCCTCCTCAGACAAAGGTGGAAAGGCTGATGGCAGCATGGGTTGGGGAGGGGAAGCTGCCAACTCTGGAAGTGGGGCAGCTATTTCCTCTGGCAAAAAGGGCTCATCAGAATTTAGGAGCTCAGTGCCCCCAGCCTCATCAGGGTCCTCCCACATGTCCCCATTCCAAGTTGCAAGGTCCCATTCTTTTCCAATCAATGCCCTTACTTTAACAGTAGACAACGGGCAAGGCTGTGCATACACCTTTCCTTGCAGGTCAGCCACTTGCATGATAGGAGTTTGTGTCTGATTTTTCACAATTTCCGCTCTTTCTCTGCAGGAGATAAGACTCTCACTCATGGAAATCTTAAAAGATTTGAGGCTCAGTATGTGCTTCTGGAGCCGGGAGATAGGATTAGTGAGTTCATTATTCTCTTTCATCACATTGTTCAGTGAACTTAGGAGCACCCAACCAATGTCATTATCATTTTTGGTTCTCCACATATGGTCAAAGGTATTATGTATAGAGTCACTAAACTCCTTGCCTCTTACGAGCGATGAATGAAGAGTAAGAAATGCATTTATTTTCCATAACTCTCTAAACAGTTCATGCCATGTACTGTCAGTGTTCTTCACACCATTAGAAGTATAGTCCTTAGCATTTTGGGGTCTAATCACATTAAGCAGCCAACTCCAGAAACCCCAAAACCAACTAAAGGACTCCGTCTTAAAATTATGTTCTTTTAGGACCACTTCTGGTACTAAAATTTATATTTGTCAGGGTTCTCTAGAAGGACAGAACTAAGAGGATAGATGTATATATGAAAGGAAGTTTGTTAAAGAGTATTGACTCACAAAATCACAAGGTGAAGTCCCACAATATGTCACCTGCAAGCTGAGGAGCAAAAAAGCCAGACCAAGTTCTAAAGCCTCAAAAGTAGGAAAGCCAATGGTGCAGCCTTCAGTCTGTGGTCGAAGGTGTGAGAGCCTTTGGCAAACCACCAGTGTAAGTCCAAGGGTCCAAAAGCTGAAGAACTTGGAGTCTGATGTTTGAGGGCAGGAAGCATCCAGCATAGGAGAAAGATCAAGGCCAGAAGATTCAGCAAGTCTAGTCCTTCCACATTCTTCTGCCTACTTTATTCTAACTATGCTGAAAGCTGATGAGATTGTGCCCACCCAGATTGAAAGTGGTCTACCTCTTCCAGTCCACTGATTCAAATGTTAATCTCTTTTGGCAACACCATCACCGACACACCCAGGAACAATACTTTGCATCCTTCAATCCTGTGAAGTTGACACTCAATATTAACCATCACAAACACTTTACTCAAATACTGAGCAAAGCACAAAAAGAGGTACATTCACAATAAAGTAAGGCAACTTAATAATGCAAAAAATTGAACAGCAATGCTACTGTATATTACAGGTAGTCATCTGCAAAAGTAAAGTGATAGGATATTATTAAGGAGAATGATGTAAAGAATAGATTAGAAATATCTGTACATATAGTGCTTTGGATGAATCTAAAAGTAAAAAATAATATACTCTTTCTCACTTAAGTTATAAAGCTGAATCTAAAGTATTGGTCATAGAGATGTGGTACAAGATGACAATTAAGAAAATTCCACCAATGGTCCCCATCTACCCCCTGCAAGGACACCAAATTAAAAACTGTCTTCACATAAAAGTAAAGCATCTTATTAAAAAAATTAGATGAGCACTTATATTACCAGGTTTTAACTTCATATTGGTGAAAGAGGCATTGAAGAGATTGAAAAAAATAGTCTTGAATCATGGAGGCTAACCCTTCTCCACCCCAGAAGCAGCTGCATGGTACAGAGAGCTTCTCTGGGTGCTGGAGGAGGAAGAACACAGTAATTGTGAGGGATTAAACTCATTACTGTTCTGTTAGAGCAGAAAGGAAAATCAGACCAAACTCAGCTGATGACTACCCATAGAAGAAGCATTTAATCCAATCAGAAGAGAATTGCCCATCCCAGTAATAACAACTTGAGTGTCTGCAAACGTTGCCATTGACAAAGGCCAAAGTGTTCTCAGTCTCTACATAAACTTAAAATGTAGTCTAGGCCATAAGGACTACAAATTTTAGGCAAGTCTTAGGGCTGTGCTAGGCCTAGAGAAAGTGGACTAGGGGGGTGGGGCATGAGACATACTGAGACACCAGCTGGGGCAGCCAAGGGTGTGCTGGCATCACCCTTTCCCAACCCCAGGCAACACAAATTAAGACTCTCAAAGAGATCCCTTCTTTCTGCTCTAAAAGAGACTCCTTCATTCTGCATGAAGGGAGAAGAGTGGGGAGGACTTTGTCTTGCATCTTGGATACTGGGTCAGTCACAGCAGGATAGGGCACCAGTCAGAGTCAAGAGGCCCCCATTCCAGGCCTTAGCTCCCAGATGAAATTTCTAGACACACCGTGGGCCAGGAGGGAACACGCTGCCTTGAAGGAAAGGACCCAGGCCTGCCAGCATTTGTCACTGCTAACTGAGGAGCCCTTGGGCTCTGAATAACCAGTAGCAACACCCAGGTACTACACTGAGGGCCTTCGTGAGCCTCTGAGACTTGCTGGCTTCAAGATGAGACTCAGCACATTACCAACTAAATTTGCTACACAGCAAAACTCTTTCTTCTTGTGAAAGGCAGAAAAAAAAGCAAAGGGGACTTTATCTTGCACCTTAGGTACCAACACTATCACAGGAAGATACAGCACCAAACAGGCTTTTGGAGTTTGCAATTCTAGGACTTGACTCTTTGATGGCATTTCTGGACCTGCTCTCAGCCAGAGGGGAGCCCACTGTCCTGAAAGATGAGTCCCCAAGGCAGGCAGCATTCATGACAAGCTGACTTAAGAGACCTTGGCGCTTAAGGAAACAACAGTAGTAGTCTGACAGGACTTCTCAAGGACTTGGGTGGCAGTGGTTATGGGATGAGGCTCCCATGCCTTTGGAAAGCAGAGGGAAAAGTGGGAAGGACTGCATCTTGTGGTTTGAGTGCCAGATGAGCTGTAGTGCAATATAATACCAGGTAGACTTTTAATGTTTTTGACTCAAATTTCTGAGTCCTGGACAGAACATTTGAACCTGCCCAGGGCCTGGACATTGCTACTTTAAAGGGAAGGAAACAGGGCTAGCTGGCTTTGCCACCTGCTAATTGTAGAGCCTCAGGGCTTTGAATAAACATATTCATCAGAAAGGGAGTGGTTATAGCAGGCCTTGGGTGAAGCCAAGTGCTGTGTTGGCTTCAGGTATGACCCAGTGCAGTCATGGTGGTGGTGTCCACTGCAGTGCTTGTGTCACTCCACTCTTAGCTTTAGGTGGTTAAGAACAGAAAGAAGACTCTGCATGTTTAAAAGACAGTAAGAAAATAGAACAAGAGTCTCTGCCTGGTAATCCAGAGAATTCTCCCAGACCTGTCCAAGATCATCAAGGTGGTGTTGCTCCAAGTCTGCAAGGACCACAGCATTACTGGAATTCAGGTGCACCCTAAAGCAAAAACAGATTATATCAAAACACCAAAGTCCTTTCAAATATCTGGAAAGCATCCCAAGGACAGCTACAAATAAGTTGAAACAGTAAAGACTACAATAAATATCTAACTCTACAATGTCTAGACACCAAAGAAAATCTACTAGCATGAACACCATCCAGGAAAACATGAGTTCACCAAATGAACTAAGAAAGGCACCAGGGAAAAATCCTGGAGAAACAGAGATATATGACCTTTCATACCTTGAATTCAAAATAGCTGTGCTAAGGAAAATCAATATATTCCAGAGAAATAATTAGAAATTTTATTGTATAAATTTAATGAAGATATTAGAATGATTAAAAAGAATCAAGCAGAAATTCTGGAGGTTAAGAATGCAATTGGCATACTGAAGAATGCATAACAGTCATTTAATAGCAGAATTGATCAATCAGAAAAAATAATTAGTGAGCTTGAAGACAGGCTATTCGAAAATACACATTCAGAAAAGACAAAGAAAAAAGAATAAAAGACAATGAAGCATGCCTACAGGAACTAGAAAATAGCCTCAAAGGGGCACACCTAAGGGTTATTGGCATTACAGAGGAAGTAGAGAAAGAGATAGGATAAAAGTTTGTTCAAAAGGATAATAACAGAAAACTTCCCAAACCTAGTGAAAGATATTAATATCAAGTACAAGAAGGCTAGAGAATACCAAGCAGATTTGATATAAATAACACTACTTCACAGCAGTTAACAACTAAAGTCCCAAAGAGCAAGGATGAGAAAAAGTTACCAAAAGCAGCAAGAGAAAAGAAAAAAAAAAAACATACAATGAAGTTCCAATATGTCTGATAATAGACGTTTCAGTGGAAATCTAAAAGGCCATGAGAAAGAGGCACAACATATTTAAAGTGCTAAAGGAAAGACAAAAACACAAACTTTTACCTAGAATAGTATATTCAGCAAAAATATTATTCATACATAAAGGAAAAATAAAGACTTGCCCAGACAAAGAAATGCTGAGAGATTTCATCAGTACCAGACCTGTCCTACAAGAAATGCTAAAAGATGTACTTCAATCAGAAAGAAGAACACATTAATGAGCAATAAACCATCACCTGAAGGTATGAAATTTTCTGGCAATAGTAAGTACACAAAAAAACCCACAGAATATTATAATACTGTAACTGTGGTGTGTAAACTACTTATACCCTAAGTAGAAAGACTAAATGTTGAACCAATCAAAATAATAACTACAATGTCTTTTCAAAGCATAATATAATAAGATATAAATAGAAACAATAAAAAATTGAAAAGAAGAAGGATGAAGTTAAGGCAAGTTTTTACTAGTTTTCTTTTTGCTTGTTTGTTTGTTTATTCAAATAGTCATTGGTAGCTTGATTGGAAGAATCAATATCATGAAAATGGTCATACTGCCCAAGGTAATTTATAGATTCAATGCCATCCCCATCAAGCTACCAATGACTTTCTTCACAGAGTTGGAAAAAACTACTTTAAAGTTCATATGGAAACAAAAAAGAGCCCGCATTGCCAAGTCAATCCAAGCCAAAAGAACAAAGCTGGAGGCATCACGCTACCTGACTTCAAACTATACTACAAGGCTACAGTAACCAAAATAGCATGGTACTGGTACCAAAACAGAGACATAGATCAATGGAACAGAACAGAGCCCTCAGAAATAATGTGGCATATCTACAACTATCTGATCTTTGACAAACCTGACAAAAACAAGCAATGGGGAAAGGATTCCCTATTTAATAAATGGTGTTGGGAAATGAGCATGGAATGTTCTTCCATTTGTTTGTATCCTCTTTTATTTCATTGAGCAGTGGTTTGTAGTTCTCCTTGAAGAGGTCCTTCACATCCCTTGTAAGTTGGATTCCTAGGCATTTTATTCTCTTTGAAGCAATTGTGAATGGGAGTTCACTCATGATTTGGCTCTCTGTTTGTCTGTGATTGGTGTACAAGAATGCTTGTGATTTTTGTACATTGATTTTGTATCCTGAGACTTTGCTGAAGTAGCTTATCAGCTTGAGGAGATTTTGGGCTGAGACAATGGGGTTTTCTAGTTATACAATCATGTCATCTGCAAACAGGGACAGTTTGACCTCCTCTTTTCCTAATTGAATACCCTTTATTTCCTTCTCCTGCCTGATTGCTCTGGCCAGAACTTCCAACACTATGTTGAATAGGAGTGGTGAGAGAGGGCATCCCTGTCTTGTGCCAGTTTTCAAAGGGAATGCTTCCAGTTTTTGCCCATTCAGTATGACATTGGCTGTGGGTTTGTCATAGATAACTCTTATTATTTTGAGATATGTCCCATCAATACCTAATTTATTGAGAGTTTTTAGCACAAAGGTTGTTGAATTTTGTCAAAGACCTTTTCTGCATCTATTGAGATAATCATGTGGTTTTTGTCTTTGGTTCTTGTTTTTCCAATGTATTTATATTGATGATATATACACATGAAGTTCATTCTTTCTCCCAAATCCCTATGATTTGAGTCACTGTATCTATAGGCTTCCTTAGAGCAAACTTCAGGGTTCCAAGCAGACCCCTGGGGGCCACAAGTATGGCAATGATGCCAGGTGGGTATCTCCAACCTGTCTTAACTGGAGTATCTGCTTTTATTTTTTACTTGCTTATGTATCTAGTTTCACTGCCAAAAGTAATTAGGATGTTTTTTACCCAAATACGTGGTGCTTTCACAGCTGAAACTGTACCAGAAAAACTATGCACCTACTTTCAAGAAGATTGTGGTGAGCTTTTGCTCCAAAACATTTGGTGTGTCTTTTACATTTGACTATTTTTGTGTAATTAAGAAAATATCTCTTTAATAATTATAATAGCAACAACAACAATATAATAATACTATTAAAGAGTATAATAACAATACATAGCTTTGATTGAAAACTTAAATATGCCAGAAAATTTTCTAAATGTTTTATATATATTAGCTCATTTTATCCTCACCACAGCTCCTTGATGCATTATTATTTTTCCCATTTTATACATAAAGGAAACTGAGAAACAGAGAATTTAACTAACTTGGTCATTAGCTCACAGTCAGTAAGTAATTAACTTAGGTTGAGAATATTAGCAGAGGAAAGCCATGCTATGTAAGCCTTCAGTACTGAGCTAAAAACCAAGAGATATTGTCTACTAATTATAGAAAATAAAGATTCTAGGACTTTAACATTTGCATTGAAAATGTACATGTACTAGTCATACCTGCATGTTTGGTGTAAATGATTTTAGATATCTACATTTCCAGTTCAGATTAACAGATTCCTAAGTTGATAGCTGGAAAAAACAAATTGAAAAGGCAAAGAAAATCAGAAAAAGTAGGCCTTCTCTCTTTTTTTACTTTATTTTTGTTTCTTCTTTTCTGTCTCTCTTTTATTTTTTTAAGATGGTGTCTCACTCCGTTGCCCAGGCTGGAATGCAGTGGTGTGATCTAGGCTCACTGCAACCTCCACCTCCCAGGCTCAAGTGATCCTCCTACCTCAGCCTCCTGAGGAGCTGGAACTACAGGCATGCACCACCATGCCCGGCTAATTATTGTACTTTTACTAGAGATGGGGTTTCACCATGTTGCCCAGGCTGGTCTCGAATTTCTGAGCTTAGGTGATCCACCTCCCTCAGCCTCCCAAAGTGCTGGGATTACAGACATAAGCCACGGCCCCCAACCTCACAAGCAGATTTTCAAGGGAAAATAATTGTTATTAAACAACATGAAATTCGATTGTATAGGGCTTTGAACAGGCTAGAAGATGGTAATTATAGAGAAAAAGGAAGTGATACATAAAAAACAATCAGAGCTGTAGATATTTTTGTTAGTCGTCATCTTTAATAATTGATCTAATTACCTCAGTACATAATTTTGCATCAAATGTGCAGTTCTATCTAGACCCACAGCTAATTTTCCCTCCCTGGTTATGTGGTTATGGGGGCGGTGCTGAGAAGAGAGGTATGTTAACAGTGTTTATCAGGACACAGTAGAAAAAATGACTAGTTAATAATAATGTGTTTTTAAAATGTCATATACTCAAAGTTGAAATAGTTTACTAATCATATTTTTTCATTTAGCATGTATAGTTGACCACTGAACAACAAATAAACAGGTTTGAAATGTGCATATCTACTTACATATAGATTCTTAAAAATAAGTATATTGGAACTTTTTTGAAATTTGTAACAATCTCAAAAAATTGCAAATGGCACAGACTAGAAATACTGAAAAAAATTTTAAGAAGTATGTCACAATACACAAATATACGTAGGTATTAGTCTATTTTATGACTTACTACCATGAATATACACAAATCTAGTATAAAAAGTTAAAATTTATCAAAACATATGCACACAGACTCCATATGGAGCCATTAACAGTCTAGAGTAATGTAAACAGATGTAAAGATGCAGTACTAAATCACAACATAAAATTAACTGTAGTAGATCCTGTACTATTGTATAATTTTATAGCTGCCTTCCATTACTGTTGCGGTGAGCTCAAGGGTTGAGAGTACGTGCTTAGAATGTCATGTGACATTTAATCATCACTACATGAGCAGTTTGTCTCTCCGGTAAACTGCATATCATATCACAGTAAAAACTAATCTCTCATGGTTCTCATGTATTTTTCATCGTGTTTAGTACAATACCATAAACTTTGAATAACACCATGGGACCCATATGAAGTGCCACTAGTGATGCTTGAAATGCTCCCAAGAAACAAAGTCATGACACTACAATAAAAAGTTAAGATTGGGAGTAAAAATGGCCAACTAGGTACAGCCGGGAAGAGCTTCTCCCACTGGGAAAGAACAAGCCATCAGGTAGACTGGCCCACTCCAAACAGATCATCAAAGAGAAGGCATTGATAGTGGATGGAGGGAGGACACAGATCCTGGGCTAAAAAAGGAGGAAGCTGGAAACCCTTCATGGAGCTGCCAAGCCCCAGGACCCATTCTTGGCCCTGAGCAGCTCCTGGGGAAGGGGTGAGTAAATAGGCAATGGAGCAGCCCACTCTTGCCATGGACCTCTGAAATACTAGCTGCAGGGGACCTCATGACCCCCACAGACATATGAGCTCTCAGGAGGAACTGCCCAGAGAGTTAACAGAGAAAGAACTCCAGCCCGCATGGAGCCCAGATGTTTGGCACAGGAATGGTTGCAGTGCAGCATGGCCTTGGGTACCCATCCTTCAAGGGCTGCCATACTCCTCTAGTTGCCTTTAGCCTTTGTAGGCTGCCATACCTGGACAGAGTAGAGCTATCTTACCCATGTGATGGGGACTGACTGATCTGAGTACTCCCCAGTCTGTAGCTCTATCACAGGGTCCCTGCCTAGCTGCACCTGCTTGCAGCACAGCCTCAGCTGCTAAGCTGAGGAACTTACCTGCAGCTATCATTATAGCTCTTTTACCAACAGACCCTGCCTAACAGGTGAAGGACTACTGCAGGTGAGCTTTCACCAGGGAGCACCCATCTGCAGTCCTCCCCAGCTGGTGCACACTCACGCACAGCCTCTGCCTGCTGATTCACCTGCATGCATTCAGCCACAGCTTGCACCATGTGGCTTCACCAACATGTGTGTGCATGGGACCTACTGACACCCACTGCTGCTGGCACATGTGCAAGCAGAGAATATGGCCACCCACTGCCTGTATGCCAAAGTGCTTTTGCTGGCATTCTTTATCAGTATTGAGGCCAGCAGACTAGAAACACAGGCCTCTCTAGTAGAGCAGATTTTTAACCTCAAGGGGCCAGAGGAAAAAAAAGCTATGGTCATGGTCCCAGCGCCCCCCCCACCCAGGGTGATAGCACAAAGACCATGAATGCCGAGCTGAGCTATGACCCCCTGAAATTATCCACAAACGAAGCCAATTGATGAAACCTAACTTATACTACCGTCAAAACCTCAAGGGCATTAAAAAAGAGAAAAGCAAAAAACTTTATGAAAATGACAGCAAATTGAAAAATTAAAGAAAAATTAGCTCATGCACATAAGCAAGCATCACTGCAAGAACACTGGACACTCTAAAAGCCATAATGTATTTTTACCTGCAAATGACCACACTAATTTCTCAACAGTGGTTCTTAAACAGACTGAAATGGCTGAAATGACAGGCATAGAATTCAAAATCTGGATGGCAATGAAGATCATCGAGATCCATGAGAAAGTTGAAACCCAATGCAAGTAAACTAACATGTCTAGTAAAGTAGTCCAAGAGCTGAAACACAAAATAGCCATTTTAAGAAAGAATCAAACCAATCTGCTAGAACTGAAAAACTCACTACAAGAATTTCATAATATAACTGCCAATATTAACAGCAGAATAGACCGAGCTGATAAAACAATCTCAGAGCTTGTAGACTATTCTCCAAATCAACTCAGTCAAAAATAAAGAAAAAATAATTTTTAAAAATAAACAAAGCCTCTGAGAAATATGAGATTATGTAAAGACACCAAATCTATGACTCATTGGCATCCCAAAAAGAGAGGGAGAGACAGCAAGCAACTTGGAAAACATATTTGTAGATATTGTCCGTAAAATTTTTCCCCACCTTGCTAGAGAGGTAAACATGCAAATTCAGGAAATTTAGAGGACCCCGGCAAGACACTATACAAGACAACCCTCATTAAGACATATAGTCGTTAGACTTTCCAAGATCAGTGTGAAAGAGAAAATATTAAAGACAACTAGAGAAAAGGGGCAGGTCATGTACAAAGGAAACCCAGTCAGGCTAACAGCAGAAAATTCAACAGAAATAATTCAAACCAGAAGAGAGTGGGGCATAGTCAGGATCCTTCAAGAAAGGAAATTCCAAACAAGAATATTATATCTAGCCAAACTAATCTTTGTAAGTGAAGGATAAATAAAATCCTTTCAGACAAGCAAATGCTAAAAGAATTCATTGTCACAAGACCTGTCTTAAAAGAGGTTCTTAAGGGAGTGCTAAGTATGGAAACAAAAGACTATTACCTGTCTCCACAAAAGTGCACTTAAATACATAACCCACTGACAATAAAAAGCAACTACAAAATCAAGTCTACGTAACAACCAGCTAACATAATGATAGGATCAAATCTTCACGTATCAATATTATTTTTTAAAGTAAATAGGTTAAATGCTCCACTTAAAAGAAATAGAATGACAAGTTGGATAAAGAAATACATGAAACTGTGTGCTGTCTTCAAGAAACTCATCTCACATGCAATGATACATATAGGCTCAAAGAAAAGAAATGGCAACAGATCGATCAAGGAAACAGAAAACAAAAGAGGACAGGGGTTGCTATTCTTATTTCAGACCATACAGACTTTAAACCAACAATGATGAAAAAGAACAAATAAGGGCATTACATAATGAAAAAGGGTTCAATTTAACAAAAAAGTAACTATCCTAAATAGATGTGCACCCAACACTGGAGCACCAAGATCCATAAAACAAGCTAATAGAGAACAAAGAGACTTAGATAACCCTGCAACAATAGTGGGACACTTCAACAACCCACTGACAGTATTAAGCAGATCACTGAGGCAGAAAAATAACAAAACTATTCGGGGCCTAAACTTTATCCCTGACACAACGGACCTAACAGACATCTATAGAACATTCCAAGCGATAACAATGGAGTGTATCTTCTTCTCATCTGCACATTGGCACATACTCATAAGTCAATCACACACTCGGCCATAAGGCAACTCTCAACAAATTCATAAAAACTGAAATCATACCAACAATACTCTTGGACCACAGTGCAATAAATATAGAAATCAGTATCAAGAAGATCTCTCAAAACCATACAATGACATATAAATTAAACAACCTACTCCTTAATGGGTTTGGGTAAAGAATAGAGTTAAGGCAGAAATCAAGAAATTATTTGACACTAATAAAAACAAACATACAACAAACCAGAATCTCTAGAGAGCAGCTAAAGAAGTGTTAAGAGGCAAACCTAAAATTGTAATAACCCTAGAAGTAAACCTAGGACACACAATTCTGGACATAGGCAAAGATTTCATGATGAAGACCACAAAAGCAATTACAAAATTGACAAATTGACAAAATTACAAAAATTGACATATGGGACTTAATTAAACTAAAAAGCTTCTGCACAGCAAAATAAACTATCAACAGAGTAAAGAGACAACCTACAGAATGCGAGAAAATATTCGCAAATTATATATCCAGCAAAGGTCTAATACACAGAATCTATAAGTAACTTAAACAAATCAACAAGGAAAAATACACATAACCGTATTAAAAAATAGGCAAAGGACAGGATCACATACTTCTACTTACATGTGACCAACAAGCATATGAAAAAATTCTCAACATCACAAATCATTAGAGAAATGCAAATCAAAACCACAATGAGATATTACCTTACAGCAATAAGAATAGCTATTATTAAACATTAAAAAATTAAAAATAACATGTTAGCAAGATAGTGGAGAAAAGGGAATGCTTATATACTGCTGGTAGGAATGTAAATTAGTTCATCCACTGTGAAAAGCAATTTGGAGATTTCTGAAACAACGTAAAACAGAACTAATATTCAACCCAGCAATCCCATTACTGGGTATATATTTAAAGGTATATAAATCATTCTATCATAAAGACATACGCATGTTTACATTTATTGCAACACTTTTCACAACAGCAGAGACCTGGAGTCAATCTAAATGCCCATCAAAGTTGCATTGGATGAAGAAAATATGGTACATATACACCATAGAAAACTAGATAGCCATAAAAAAAAAATGAAGTCATGTTTTTTGTAGCAACACGGATGCAGGTGGAGGCCGTTATCCTAAGCAAATTAACAAAGGAGCAGAAAATCAATTACCGCATGTTCTCACTTATAAATGGGTGCTAAACATTCAGTATGCAGTGACACAAAAAGAGGAACAATAGACACTGGTACTAACTTAAGGTTGAAGGGTAGGAGGAAGGCGAGGATAGAAAAACTGCCTATCTGTACTTTGCTCCCTGTTTGAGTGATGAAATCATTTGTATGCCAAACCCTGGTGACATGCAATTTACCCACTTATCAGACCTGCACATGTACCCTTTGAACCTAAAATGAAATTTAGATTTAAAAAATAAAGGGTTGAATTGCTTAATATACACCATAGACAGGTCTGAAGCTGCAGTTGCCCACCATTTCACAAAGGAGGTATATCTTGTAAACAGACAATGTAAACTTATGGTATTGATAAATGTAGTGCAGTGCCATGAATGTATTTTCTCTCATGAGTTTCTTAATAACATTTTATTTTCCATAGCTTACTTTATTGTAAGAATACAATATAACATACAAAATATATAATACATATAACATACAAAATATGTGTTAATTTATTCTTTATGTTATCAATAAGGCTCTGGTCAACCATAGGCTATTGGTAGCTATGTTTTTGAGGAGTCAAAAGTTATACTCATATTTTTGTGCATGGGGTTAACTCCTATAACCTTTGCATTGTTCAAAAGGAGTCAAGTGTAAAAAACAATGTAAATTTTTATTTGAAATTTTTCTTCTGGATATTTAATTCTTTTCTAATAGTAAGGATATTTTTAATTCATATATTACTAATGTCCTTAAAAATATGATGTATTCCAGATGTTTCAAATTTATAATCAATAAACAACCTTAATATAATTTTCTTCAATTAAAACTAACATTCATGCATTATATTGTAGCATATAAAATAAACCTACGTATATCAACAATTGAATTCCATAAACGAATAAACTGAGACTCTTAAGGCTGTGAGTGTAATTCCAGATAGGTCTTTCTAACAGTTTTAGCATAAATGGATTCACTACCCAACATGTAATTTTTATTCCAGACTTAACCCAAGATATTTGGTATTTCTATTATTGTAGTTGCCTAATAAACACATGGGTACTATGAAAGGGAAACATTAGAAGCAGGATAAACCAAGAAAATTAATACAATTTCCAGTTAATATGGACAAATTGGAACTCTATCACTGCCACACTACTTATATATTTTCTTTTAAGTATTCAACACTGGGCATATTGAGTAATTAAATAGCAAAAAACTTTAGGTAACTGTTTTTAAGTGAAAAATAGTTACAGTAAAAATATTTATTTTTTCTTCTTTCTGAAATTATAATAAAGCTTTCTGAAGACAAAATATAAATGTAGGATTCAAAGTTCATAATATACCAATTTTCCATATAATCACAATCTTTATAATTACATGTTTTAACCAAAAATTCCCAGGCACTGGCAGATCTCCATTTCAGGTAGTCTTGTACTACTAAAAAGGCCCTAGCATTCCTACAGAGTATGAAGAACAAAGCATTTTAGACAGGTGGAATAATGTTCAATTCTTTGGTGGACACATATTTTTGAAATGAGAGAGTTGTATAAAATAATCTGAAAGTTTTGATAAACTACACATACAATATTTTAATAAGAGATGACATTTTTAAGATTACATTTTTTCTAAACATCTTTCTCCTGCTTTCAAGTAACTGCATTTATTCAGTCATGTTTGAGAGGCCAGAGAGAAGTATAAAATGGCTCTACAATTATTCAAATTATAATCCCAGAAAGCATGCAAACATTTCATAGAATTTAATTCTGATAAAAATAAACAAAAACATCACCATGCATACAATTATAGTATTTTATATTGTATATTAGCATGATGATACATTATACAGCTATTAGAAGTGACTTTCTAAAGACTGTGGAAATAGATATATTTATTATTTGCAAGATTAAATAAAATAGTTTAGTAAGAATGATGTGTACCTATGTAAAATTGATATGTATTTTAAAACTCAAAAAGTTTTTACTATATTCATAACTTTTATTTTTTAGAAAATTATACAAGAAAATTGATAGGATTTAGAATTGGAAGATGATCCACAGATAAATCAGTTTCTCTCATGTTGTAGATAAGAACGTCATTTATTTTTAGTAAAAAAAAATTGAGATCACGGTCCTGTAATCTGCCAAAAGTAAACAAAGACAGACCTTTCAAATAATTCCATATCTCTCAAATAATTATATAGAATATTAGAATATTAGACATTTTTCTTTTTCTTTTCTTTTTCTTTTTTTCTTTTTTTTTTTTTTTTTGAGATGAAGTTTCACTCTTGTTGCCCAGGCTGGAGCGCAATGGCGCGATCTCGCCTCTCTGCAACCTGCGCCTGCTGTGTTCCAGCGATTCTCCTCCCTCAGCCTCCTGAGTAGCTGGGATTACAGGCACCCGCCACCATGCCTGGCTAATTTTTGTATATTTAGTAGAGATGGGGTTTCACCATGTTGACCAGGCTCGTTTTGAACTCCTGACCTCAGGTGATCCACCTGCCTCGGGCTCCTAAAATGCTGGGATTACAGGAGTGAGCCAACACGCCTAGCCCTTACTAGACATTTTTCTAATTAAAAAAATATTTTAAACCTCCAGGAACCGACATTTCTATTACAAAAGGTGTTGGAAGACCTCTGATGACACTGGAATGTGTTTGAAAAAAAGTAGAAAGCATAACACTCAGGAAACACTGACTGGCAATAGAATTGTTCAATGTCAGGTCTGTGGGCAATACAATAGAAAACATTATGCACGAGTTTCCACGCTGGCAGCAGGGTGTCAATTTTAAGGTAAAATTGAAACAGTTGTTAACAACAATTAGGGTGCAGAAGGAAGCAAGTTAGTTACAGAATTTCATAAAATAATCTGTCACTGGAAAGTAAGAAAAAAGCATGTTTACTAGTAACAATAATAAAAGTAAAACTTACCTATCTACAAATTATTTGTACAGTAGAACGTAACCGTCAAACATTTTGTTGCAGGCTAACCACTTCTTTTTGTTTTTTTTACGGATACCTAATTATTGTACATATATCTAGGATACATATGATAATTTGAAACATGTATACAATGTATAGTAATCAAATCAAGGTAATTTGGATACCTCAATTATTCTTATGTGTTGTGAGCATGCCAACCCTTTTTCCTAGCTATCATCTCACCCTAGGTAAAACTGAATTTATCAAAAGACAAAAAAATAAGTTATGCTGGCAAGGATGTAGAGAAAGGTGAATGCTCATACACTGCTGGTGGAAATATAAATTAGTACAGGCATTATGAAAAACAGTCTGGAGTTTCCTCACAAAACTATGAATAGAACTGCCATATGATGCAAGGTGACCACTTCTAAGGTAAAAAGCAAAATTTTAATTTCATTGATCTTGTAACAGTGAAACAGCAAAGGAACTGACATAACTAGCCCCAATTTTGTTTAAAGAGCCTTTGCCCATTTAGGCAAGGATAATTTTAGAGCACTGAGATACTATAAAACACAGCAGTCATGTAGTTTTTAAAACTAAATCTGGGATCAAAGAGTTAGTATGTAAAAAACTATCTGTTTTGTTAATGATTTACAGGAGTAAATTTTGTCCTGACCAAGGACAAAAATGGTACAAAACTCCTCAGACCCTCACTGACAGCCAGATGTCTGTGGTTCTCCATAGTCACTTCGTGATACTAATTGCTTCCTTTCCCCATATCCCCCTCTCATAAAACCCCTGTGGCTGGGAGACATTTGAAGAAAGATGGTGAAATAGAAGGCTCTATAGATTGTCCACTATTGAACAAGGGCAAAAATTTAACACCTATGTACACAAAAAGCACCTTCACAAGTAACAACAACAACAACAACAAAATAGGTGAGCACTCACAGTACCTGGTTTTAACTTTGTATTATTAAAAGTACCACCAAAGAGGTAGTAAAAACAGTCTTGAGTAACTGATACCACCACTTCCCCATCCTCCGGCAGCAGTGGAGTGGTGCAGAGAGCGTGCCTGTGTGCTGGGGTAGGGAGAGCACAGCAACTGTGAGGCATTGAATTAGGTGCTGTCCTGTTATAGCAGAAAGGAAAACTGGACCAAACTCATCTGAAACCCACTCACAGAGGGAGCATGTAAACCAGCCCTAGCCAGAGGATGATTATTGAATTAAGTGGTCAGAATTTGAGTTCCCCCAACTGGGGCTCTAAATAAACTTGAAAGGCAGTTTAGGATGCAACTCCTAGTCAAGTCCTAGTGCTGAACCTGGCCCAGACTTAGAGGACTGAGGTGGGGTGGGGGACATGCAACCTATAGCAACACAAGCTGGGTTGGCTAATAAAGTGCTGGCATTACCTCTCTCCTAATCCCAGGCTGCACAGTTCACAGCTGCAAAAGGGATCTTGTCCTACCACTTGAGGAGAGGAGAGAGAACAGTGGGAAGGACTTTGTCTTTCCAACTCAAGGCATTCAATAATTAAACCTCCAAATATCAATGATAAGAAAAGGATCCTAAAAACAGCAAGAGAAAAGAAGCAAATAGCATACTATGAAGTTCCAATATGTCTGATAGCAGAGTTTTCACTCAAAAACATATAGGCAAGGAGAAAGTGCCATGACATATTTAAAGTGCAGAAGAAAAAATAAATTATTTACTGTAGGATAGTATATGTGGCAAAATAGCTTTGTGGGCCTTGGGTGAGACCCAGTGATATGCTGGCATCAGGACTGAGGAGCAGACGCAAAGTAAAGAGGTCTTTACTTTTAACACAAGACACTTTATGCTTACGATTTAGTGTTTAATGTAAAACACTTTGTTTCTTCAAATATAAAAGAAAAATGAAGAATTTTTCAGGCAAACAAAGGCTAAGAGATTTAATCATTTCCAGACTGGTCCTACAAGAAACGCTAAGGGAGGACTTCAGTGAGAAAAACAAACAAACAAACAAACAAACCAAAAAAAAAAAAACCCAGAATATTAATGAGCAATAAGCAATCGCCTGAAGGTACAAAACTCACTTTTAATAGTAAGTACACAGAAAAACACAAAATATTATGACATTGTAACTGCTGTGTCCAAACTACTCTTATTCTAAGTAGAAAGACTAAATGATAAACCAATCAAGAACAATAACTGCAACAACTTTTCTTTTCTTTTCTTTTTTTTTTTTTTTTTTTTGAGAGGGAGTCTTGCTCTGTCGCTAGGGCTGGAGTGCAATGGCACAAACTAGGCTCACGGCAACCTCTGCCTCCCCTGTTCATGTGATTTTCCTGCCTGAGCCTCCCGAGTAGCTGGGATTACAGGTGCACACCACCATGTCCAGTTAATTTTTTTCTTTTTTGTGGGTGTTTTTTTTTAGTAGAGACGGGATTTCACTATGTTGGCCAGACTGGTCTCAAACTCCTTCCTGACCTCGTGATCCACATGCCTCAGCCCCCACAAAGTATTGGGATTACAGACCTAAGGCACCAAACCAGGCCAACAACTTTTCAATAAATAGACAGTATAATAAGATATAAATAGAAACAGCACAGAGTTAAAAATAATGGAGACAAAGTTAAGTCATAAAGTCTTCATTAGTTTTCTTTTTGCTTGCTTTTTATATACACAGTGTGTTAACTTGCTATCAGCTTAAAATAATGGGTTATAAGATAGAATTTGTAAGCCTTATGGTAAGCTCAAACCAAAATATATAACAGACACACAAAAAATCTAAAGAAAGAAATTAAATCATATGACCAGTGAAAATTCCCTCTACTAAAAGAAATACAGGAGGAAAAGAAAGACGGAAGAAAAGACAACAAATCATCCAGAAAAAAGAAGTAAAACAACTGCAGGAGTAAGTCCTTACTTACAAATAATAACAATGACTATAAATGGAATAAACTGTCCAATTTAAAAAAGCATAGACTAGTGGAGTAGATGAAAAAATAAGACTCATTGAACTGTGGCCTATAAAGATGCACATACACAGAAAAAATTATATGCAGATTAAGAAGAAAAATGGCAGATAGGATCCCCTTCATTTTGGCCAATTTCTCCCATTTGGAATGGTTGTATTTACCCAATGTCTGTACCCCCATTGTATCTAAGAAGTAACTAACTTGCTTTTGATTTTACAAGCTTATAAGCAAAAGGAACTTCCCTTGTCTCAGTTAAGACTTTGGACTGTGGACGTTTGAGTTAATGCTGAAATAAGCTAAGACTTTGGGGTCTGTTGGGAAGGCACGATTGGTTTTTAAATACGAAAACATGAGATTTGGGAAGGGCAGAAGTGGAAATGAGTTGAGACTTTGGGGACTGTTGGGAAGGCATGATTGCTTTTGAAATGTGAAGGTATGAGATTTGGGAGGGGCCGGGTGCAGAATGATATGATTTGGCTCTGTGTCCCCACCCAAATCTCATCTTGAAGCTTTCCTAATTCCCACATGTTGTGGGAGAGACCCAGTGGGAGATGACTGAATCATGGGGGCGGGTTATTCGTGTGCTGTTCTCGTGACAGTGAATAGATCTCACGAGATCCGATGGTTTTAAAAACGGGAGTTTCTCTGCACAAGCCTTCTCTTTGCCTGCTGCCATCCACGTAAGATGTGACTTGCTCCTCCTTGCCTTCTGCCATGATTGTGAGTCCTCCCCAGCCATGTAGAACTGTGAGTTCAATTAAACCTCTTTCTTTTGTAAATTGCCCAGTCTTGGGTATCTCTTCATCGGCAGCATGAAAACGGAAGAATACACTAATTATCAGGGAAACACAAATCAAAACCACAATGTGATGCCACCTTATTCCTGCAAGAATGTGCCATAATTAAAAAATCAAAAAATAATAGATGTTGTCATGGATGCGATGAAAAGGGAACACTTTTACACTTCTGGCAGGAACGTAAACTAGTATAACCACTATGGAAAAGTGTGGAGATTTCTTAAAGAACTGACAGTAGACCTACCATATGATCCAGCAATCCCACTTCTGGATATCTACACAGAGGAAAAAAAGTCATTACATGAAAAAAAACACTTGCTCACACATGTTTATAGCAGCACAATTTGCAATTGCAAGAATATGGAACCAGACCAAATGCCCATCAATCAATGAGTCCATAAAGAAAATGTGGTATAGATATACCATGGAATACTATTTAGCCATAAAAAGGAATGAAATAATGGCATTCGCAGCAACCTAGATGGAACTAGAGACCATTATTCCAAGTGAAGTAACTCAGGAATGGAAATTCAAACATTATATTCTCACTTGTAAGTGGAACCTAAACTATGTGGACACAAAGGTGTAAGAATGATACAGTGGACTTTGGGAACTCAAGGGGAAGGGTGGGAAGGAGGTGAGGGACAAAAGACTACACATTGCTTATGGTTTACACTGCTCAGGTGATGGGTGCACCAAAATCTCAGCAATCACCACTAAAAAATTTATCTGTGTAAACAAACACCACCTGTTCCCCAGAATATAATTGAAATTTTTAAAATGGTAATAAAAATAAAATGAAATAAAAAAGAACAACTTATGTTTTTCTGATATGTTTTGTATGCCTACCAAAGCTGTTATTATTATGAGTTTCTGAAAAGTGGTATTACTTACTTCACCTAAGAGCACTTTTAAAATAGTAATTTAAATTACTTTTTAAAATAAATTTAAATTAAACATAAATTAAAAGGGTAATTTTAAAATTAGGGACAGTTCACAAATAATGAAAGAAGAATACAAATTTATTTAGAACAAGTGAAAATCCACACATACATAGAGATTACACAATCTGCAAAATCTGATCCCCAATTTTAGAATTTCCCAGCGCCACTAGTCTTTTATTTCTTGTTTAAATGTTTTAAGAATTTCAGAGGAAAGAAGCACACAATTTTCTTTCAAAATATGATCATTGAGGCTACTTGAATACTATGACTTAGCAGTGATTTCATACCTCTGTCCCTATTTGAAAGTAATGCTTCAACTTTGTCCAGGGTTAAGTATTTGGAGTATAACAGCCATGTAGGATTTTTGATGTGCTCATTAACAATAAATACTGAATGATAATTCAGAACATGCACAACCATAAGCAAACTTTAAAAACACTCATTCTTTTAAAATAATGTTTCTCAGACCCAACTATGCATCAGAATCACTCAGACAACTTTAAAAATTACATATTACTAGGTATTACTCCACACCTAGTGAAATTAGAGGCCGTGGAGATGAAGCTTCAAACATCTATTCTAATAAGACCTCTTGTTGATTTCAATGTCATTCACGGACTGGTGTTGTGGAACTACTGTTGTAGAGAAGTTATTCAAAATTGGGTTATTTTTAAATATAATATTTTCATAATCATTTACTGAAAATTAAAACTCGCTATAGACGTCATTTTTCTCTTAGAATAAAATTCTATATCTTAAAATTAAAATGATAATTAGAGGACATCTAATACAATGTCTGCCCCAGTGTAGCAATAATCCCTTTCATGGTATCCCTAAACCTCCAGCATCTGCTTGCAAAATTTAGCATTGATTGGGGGTGTCTGCCATGGGTTATCATACAAAAATTAATATTTTAATAACAGCATTTTTGAGATACAACTTACATACCATAAAATTTTCTCCTTTAAAATTATGCAATTCAGTGGTGTTTAGTATATTCACAGAGCTGTGGAAATATCACAACTATGTAATCTTGGAACATTTTACTCATCTTCCAAAAGAAACCTATTAACAGTCACTATCCTTCTCCCTCCTTGCCCTAGGCCTAAATAATCATTAATTTAATTTTGTCTCTATAAATTTGCACATTAAAAATATTTCATATTAATGGAATTATACAATATGTAGCTTTTAAGCATGTCTTCTTTCATTTAGCATATTTTAATGGTTCATACATTTTGTACCACGTGCCAGTTTTCCATTCTATTTTATAGCCCAATAATACTCCAT
This sequence comes from Symphalangus syndactylus, assembly GCF_028878055.3. Lineage (NCBI taxonomy): Eukaryota > Metazoa > Chordata > Mammalia > Primates > Hylobatidae > Symphalangus > Symphalangus syndactylus. Next base: position 92,778,104 of record NC_072447.2, read on the forward strand.
TGTATGATTCTAACAAATTTTCTTTATCCATTTATCAGTTGACGGATATGTGGGTTATTTCTGCTTTTTGACTATTATCAATAATGCTGCCATGAACATTTGTTTACGTTTTGTATGACATATGGTTTTTCAGTTCTCCTGGGCATGTATCTACAAATGGATTTTTTGTGCCATCTGGTAACTCTATGGTTAACTTTTTGAGAAACGTCCAGACTTTTTGTTAAAGTAGTTGTACCATTTTACAATCTCACCAACATTTTATGAGTGTTTTAATTTCTCAACATCTCTGCCTATACTTGTCTGTCTTTTCTATTTTAGACACCCTGGTGAATGTGAGGTAGTTTCCTGTGGTTTTAATTCCATTTTGTGATAGAAAATGATGTTGAACTTTATATTCATGTGATTACTGGCTATTTGTATACCTACTTAGTGAAATGTCTATTCAAATATTTTTCCCATTTTAAAATTGGGTAATTAATCTTTTTATTGTTGAGTTATAAAAGTTATTCATGTATTCTGATACAAGTCTGTTATGAGACGTGATTTTCAAATATTTTCTCCTGTTTTGTGTGTCTTTTCATGCTTTTGATAGTATTGTTTGCCCATAAAACGGTTTCAGTTTTGATGGCATTCAATGTATCTATTTTTTTATTCTGTTACTTCTATTTGGGGTGCTACATTTAAGAAATTATTGTCTGTACCAAAGTCACAATGTTTTACTCTTATGTTGTCCCGTGAGAAATCTAGTTTCAGCACTTATTTTTAGGTTTATGATCACTGTTGAGTCAATTTGTATATGCTGTGCAACAACGATTTTTATAAAATGCTTCCTTATATTGAACCCATATCTAGTTGTGGTAGCTATTCCCTTTGATCTTGGTATTTTCCTCTGAAATAGGAGGATATTAATTTATTCTGTCATCTACATAAGGATCATTAAATATTTGAATTCAACTCTCATGACTCCTATTACTCCTTCAAAGCCTATATCTTTACAAGATTAAAGTTTCTGGCTGCATCAATTATTTTTTGATGTTGGCACCTTCTATCTGTCAGTAGAGACGAAAATGTCACTAGCTTGTTTGGCACGCACATACCACTACTGACTCAGCCAACTAAATCTAGGTTGTTAACAATGTATAATAAGATACTATATAAAATTTAATAACTTTTTTAGGGAAAGTAAAGAAACCTACAAAATTCTTTCATTTCCACATTTTAAATGTTTTCCATGTTCTCTTGCAGTCCTTATTTCTGTGTACACACATTTTACACAGTTTAATCCGTGTACATTCAGTTTCACATTCTGTTACCACACTAGTTAGAACATTATTATCTCATACTTGGTATACTGCAATATTCTCTTAGCTATTTCATCTCCTTGCCCTCTTAAATTGGCCCAGCAAACTATAACCAGCTTACTATTTCCTAGACGCTATTTTATATACATAAGTTCCCTGCTAGAAAGTATTTAGTGGCTATCAATGACGCTCAAAAAATTTTCAGGCATGCAATTATCAGAAAAATCTATAGTCAAATCTCAGCTCCTCTACTATAAGCTGTGTAATTTGGGAAAAATAATTCGGTCTCACCAAGCCTCAGTTTTCTCAACTGTAAAATGAGTATCCTAAAACATACCTTGCAAAGTTATTATGGAAAGTAGTAAGACAATGCACAAATGAAGGATAACAAGAGGAGCCATTGCTCTATAATTTATCTTGACACTTGCAAATATATGCCATGAGTGCCCCATGATCAGAATCCAGAACCCATTAAAACTTCTGTTAATTACTGGCAGCACTCTTTCCCACACAGGCCTAAATATTGCTTCTCCAGATAGCTTCTACATACTTATAGCATTAAGCATGAAAGATATTATTTGTCTTTCCAGATTTGTCCTAACCAATACGTCCTAACTTTCCTCCCAGTCTTCCCATGGAGAGATGTTCTAATGAAATGAATCTACCTGTTGTCCTATGGAATGTCTCACATCTTCCCATTCCCATGACTTTCCTCAAACAACTTTCTGTACCTAAAATATTTATTCACTCCTTTTTGTATTCATCAAAATTTCACCCATCTGTCAGGATATAAATAAAGTCTTTGCCTCCTCCGTGTATGTTTTCTAATCACTATTAGATTGTAATTGATCTCCTTCTGTTGAAATTTCACTAATTTATATACCTTGTCATAATCTATTCATTATTTTTGTTTGTTTGTTTGAGACAGGATCTCGCTCTGTTGCCCAGGCTGGAGTGCAGTGGCATGCTTATGGCTCACTGCAGCCTCAACCATCCAGGCTCAGGTGATCTTTCCACTTCAGCCTTCCATGTAGCTGGGACGACAGATGCACCACCACACCTAGCTAATTTTTTTCAATTTCTTGTAGAAACGGTGTTTTACCATGTTACCCAGGCTGGTCTCGAACTCCTAGGCTTGAGAAATCCACTCACCTCCGCCTCCCAAAGTGCTGGGATTACAAGTGTGAGCCACCCCGCTTGGCCTTATTCATTACTTTAAAATGCGGTTTTTGAGTTAAGAAATTATCATTTCTTTTTTTTTTTAACGGTGAAGGCCATACGGATCTAACACATTCATTTATGAAAAACCTGGGTTTCTGAATTAAAGGAAGAGAATAAATGAGTGAAGTTTACCAATCAGAAATGGTAAAAGGACAAAGGCCAACTTGGTAACTCAGTGGGTCTCAGTCTTTTTGAATCTCAACTCATCTGGGGGATTTAAATCTCACCAATAAAAAGTGGTGAGTAATCATTTCCCTTGGCATTGATTGTCATAATGATTACAATGGTGGCGATGGAAGTAGAGTATCTGAAAGTGGTATGTGATTTGATAAAGCCCCAATAAGTGATGCTGATAATGTTTCCTGTCATCCCTGGGATTTGATTTTACCCTGTTCACTAGCTACTGAGTTCACATGTAACTGTTTCAAGGATGCTGGCAGAACACATAAAATTCCTGGGACAGGGAGAGCAGACTTTATTTCCCATGGTGCAGGAAGCAGCCTGAACATCAACATTTTTGTGTAGGTCTCCCTTGTCCACAATTCCCACAGGGGCAATGTGGTATGTCCGAAAAGGATACAGACAAGGGAGTTTGCATCACAGTTGGAAACAGTACTTGGAAAATCCACTACATTTGTTTCAAGTAGTGAACAATCAAACTCTGGTTTGTGGAGAAGATATTACCTTATTCCTCAAGATTGTTTGTAGTAAATTCAACTTTGAAAAATGGTATAGTAAAGAGCATTTAGGGCCTATCATTCTTGGTAACTCAGCAAGATGTATAGGAACATAAGGAGTCCAAGAAGAATTGTCTGTTGCAACAGCCTTTCGGCACTTTCTGTCACTGTTCTAAAGTTACTCTTTTACCTATGGCCCAAAATCATCGTGCTACTAAACCCGTAGAAACCAGGGTATGATGAAGTGATTTGTAGACCATCTTAATACTTTAGGATGCATCTAGGTTTTTCACTGGGGTATCTGAAATGCGAGTTAATAAAAAAAGGGTTGCCCCTATAATGTCTTCCCTGAGAAGAGACCTATCAGTCATGCATGTTTCTGTTAAATTTCCGAAGGTAGCTCTTGGAAATAGTAGCCATCTTTGGCATCATTAGGGCTCAAAATGAATCACCCTGAGGAACACCTGCATTCTTATAAAGTAGTAACTTTTAATTATCTCTACCATTTGCCAATTTATTTTGAATTATTTTGTAGATTTTAACGTTAACTTGTTATGACATTGTTAAACCTATATATGCTCCATCTCTCAGATATCAATGTTTATTAGGCTAAATCTGACATATAAGGCTGTCAAAAATCTAACAGAATTTAATTCTATAATTATCATATTTTTAGTGGCCATTAAGTATAAAATACTATGAATAATGAATTACAAGCTTGACTTGTATACGTGGCTACAGTACTTTGCAACTAAGGATACTCACACAGGAAGTTTCAATAACAGTGTTCTGGTGTTCTGCTTGACACTGAGAAAAGTTACTGCAGTGAGTTAGATTGGAAGTATATCCCCCAAAAATACTTTACAAATGTAAGGAGAGTATAGATGTGTCACTAATTCACCAAAGAAAGACACAATATGACATAGTCAGTAATCACTTTCTTACCAGTGCCTTATTATTAAAAAATATAGTCAGTGATGGCCAAACTGATAACAAATAGCTGATATTGCTTTTTATTGTTTATTTGCATGACCAACTGTTTGCATAAGCATATTGCAAATAAAACATTCCATCTAAACGCTTAAATAACTATAATTAGTTATTTAATTATGTATCTTTGAAATTCATGCCTTTTGTGTGCAAGCATTTGAAACCTTGTTGAGTATCTTTGAATGAGTATCTTTGAAATTCATGCCTTTTGTGTGCTAGCATTTGAAACTTTGTTGAAATATTTTGACCTAGTTCAGTCCTGATATGAAGTTAGTTTTATTTTCCAGCTCAGAAATTCACTCACAGTGTATACAAGGTTAAAAATTTCATGAATATAAATTTAAGAAGGAATGTTCATAATTTTGTGATGATGTATTTTAATCGGAATTTTATCTGTTTTTTCTCAATTTAATATTTTTTCTCAATTTCACTTACTGCATGCATTATATAAAATGTTATCTATTAAAGACATCGAGACTGACCTAAAAAAATTGACAACCTTTAACTGTAAAATGCATACAATTTAAAACTTTGAGAGGGTACTCATATTTTTAAAAATCTGAAAACGCATGGTGTTTTCACTTGGCTTAATACTTAAAACAGTCTCTGAATTTGAACTGTTAATTATTCAATAAAGTGGGTAAATTTAGCCAAGTTTGTCAAATGGTTTTTAAAGTGAAAAATAAATAACAAAATTGGTTAAATTATTACAACAGTTGTAAATATTAAGAAGCTGCTTCATGAAAGCAGAAAAATGGGCATTTAATGCCACTGCTTAAAAGCAACATTTATATTTCTATAAGAAATTTAGAAAAGTTAAAATTTGTCATGCCTGAATGAGTTTTTAATAGATAAAATATTTTTCCTTAACAAGACAGACAGTAAAACATTCAGAGTATGTGCATGCTATTAAAATGCAGAGACTATAAGGACATCAAGAAAAACCAAATATAAGGTCAAAATTGAGAAATAATCTACAAGATTAGAGATTGCAAGCATTTAAATCTGTTGACCTAGAGAAGCATTGAAAGATAATATAATACAGTCTTTAATTATAGTAGTGGAAGCAGAACAAAAAAAGTTATTATTTATTTTCTTTCATGGCAGACTAGGAAGAAAAGTGTCTCCTTGTTGGAAGTTTAAGCTAGAGATAAAGAAAAAGTATCTGATTGTAATGCCTGTTGATGCTGAAACAAGATAACAGTGTGCTAGCCAAACATTTGATATTGACCTTAACATGTGGGAATATAGACAGACTTTTATAAAATTCAGCAATGTACTATGTTCCTGTAACTACCTTTTTTTCCCCTGTACTTCCAGTTTATGTGAAAACCAGAAACAAACAGAAAATCATACCAGAAGACAGCACTGTACGTCAGAAGATAGGAGAGAAATGTACTACCTCAATTTTCACTCCTTTAGGGTCTACTTTCCCTCTTCTCCCTGGTTCTAAAGACGGCATTTACAGCAGAACTATAAAATGTTTTAAATTTATTGCTCCCCAAAGTATTACAGTGGCAGTGTTTTAGTACAGAATGAGAGAAGTGTTAGAAAAAGATACTGTGTATTAAATAAACAAATTCTTTTCTCACACTGAGATTTATATTGAATGCTGCAAAAATTAACATACATATGGAGAAATTAAGGGAGAATCTTAATTTTATCTAATTAAACTTTTTATTTTCCTTGGAAAGTTGGATTATGTTGAATATTATTGGTTTTTGATATAATGTGCACAAATATATGTATATATAAATCTAACAGCATTAAATTTTATAAAATAGTAGAAAACCCTATTATAAGATGAGTGTCAGTCATTAATTTGAAGGGTGGCATTGGAGGGTGGCATTAGAGTGTGGTTCCAAATGTAATTATATTTTTCATGTGGTTGGTTTAGGAATTTTCTGTGTAGCTGCTTCTTCAAAGTAAGTTTTTTTGCACATTCAAATTCCATGAGTCAAAACTAGACTTTTAGTCTTACATAAAGCCTAGATACTTCCTGGCACCACATTTATTATCTCCTGTAAACCTGGGGTTAGTAAAGGAAATAAGACAATTTGTAAAAAATGAAATAATCAGCAGTTTTTGATGTCATCCTGACTACAGTACTCTGGTGAAGGGTCATTGGAAACATTAAGCATTTGACAAGATATTTAAACAGCCAGGGGAAAAAATAATTTTAAACGTATGAATGACATTTTAGACAAAGATTTACTACCATCGGATATATGTTGGGGAACTAGCCTTTGATGGCCTGTTCCCTGAAATAACAAAGCTGGTTACAAAAGAACAATGGGAGTACAGGGAATTGTTGATAGTGGAAACAAAACAGTATCATGAGAATTTTCCAGTCTATGGTGTAATGTTATCCAATGATAGGCCTTCTCACCATTCTTTCAATGAACTAACACATCTGTGAGAAGGCTTGAGGTAGTGAATGCATATGCTGAAATAATGAGGATTAGTTTTATTTGATAATATAACTGATGACAGAACTTTTTTTTTACAAATAGAGCTATGTGACTCTATAATAAATTAAAATGAATTCAAACGTTCTGGCTCAGTCTTCTTAGACAACTTGTGTGAACTTACGTCTAAAATAAATGCAGACAATGGATGACCACATGTTAATTAATTTATTGATTCAAGAACACGTATATTGAGTGCCTGCTATATACCAGACACTATGCTACAGATGGGTACACAATAATTGAAAAAATGACATATTGTCTGTCCTCAAATAATTTATAGTTTAGTCTAATTTATACAAATTCTTATATGGTCCTAAGAAATTTAACAGGTGTTCAGTGATGTAGAATGGTAACTGGAGAATGGAATATCAGGTTCCTCCTCAGACACCACCAGGCCAGGAATTGAATTGCTGCCTTCTACTTCTGCCATGTGATGGGAGATTAGCTCACTCTAATTTGTCCTGCTGATACCATCTTTCAGAGAAATAAAAGCACTGACTGTATTCTGTGGAAGGGGGAAGCATGAGGAGGATGGGGGAGATAGAGCAGGTAATGCCAAAAAGGATTTCTGTTGCTAGACCACCCTTTCTGCTTGTTTCTTTGTTTTGTTTTGTTAGGGAGTACAGGCTTCTTTTTGGTCCTTTTTTTTGTTTGTTTGTGTCTGTTGGTGGTTCCAGGTTGCAGGTCTTTGCAGTGTTCTGTGTGGGATATATGAAAAGCAATAAGAAAATCAAGGAACTCACTCTCACCACCATATTATTCATCAACACAGATGTCCCTGGTTTCTTTGCCTTGTTTCTTAATATTTCTATGCTCATTTGTTGTTTTGTATTCAGAGGCTTTTAGCAGTAAAGAGTAGAGGAAAGAATGGAACTACTCCATCGTGTTGGAAACAGAAGTCTTGATACATGTTTTTAAAATGGTACTGGGAAAACTGGCTAGCCATATGTAGAAAGCTGAAACTGGATCCCTTCCTTACACCTTATACAAAAATTAATTCAAGATGGATTAAAGATTTACATGTTACACCTAAAACCATCAAAACCCTAGAAGAAAACCTAGACAATACCATTCAGGACATAGGCGTGTGCAAGGACTTCATGTCTAAAACACCAAAAGCAATGGCAACAAAAGCCAAAATTGACAAACGGGATCTAATTAAACTAAAGAGCTTCTGCACAGCAAAAGAAACTACCATCAGAGTGAACAGGTAACCTACAAAATGGGAGAAAATTTTTGCAACCTACTCATCTGACAAAGGGCTGATAGCCAGAATCTACAATGAACTCAAACAAATTTACAAGAAAAAAACAAACAACCCCATCAAAAAGTGGGCAAAGGACATGAACAGACGCTTCTCAAAAGAAGACATTTATGCAGCCAAAAAACACCTGAAAAAATGCTCATCATCACTGGCCATCAGAGAAATGCAAATCAAAACCACAATGAGATACCATCTCACACCAGTTAGAATGGCCATCATTAAAAAGTCAGGAAACAACAGGTGCTGGAGAGGATGTGGAGAAATATTAACACTTTTACACTGTTGGTGGGACTGTAAACTAGTTCAACCATTGTGGAAGTCAGTGTGGCGATTCCTCAAGGATCTAGAACTAGAAATACCATTTGACCCAGCCATCCCATTACTGGGTATATACCCAAAGGACTGTAAATCATGCTGTTATAAAGACACATGCACACGTATGTTTATTGCAGCACTATTCACAATAGCAAAGACTTGGAACCAACCCAAATGTCCAACAATGATAGACTGGATTAAGAAAATGTGGCACATATACACCATGGAATACTATGCAGCCATAAGAAATGATGAGTTCATGTCCTTTGTAGGGACATGGATGAAATTGGAAACCATCATTCTCAGTAAACTATCGCAAGGACAAAAAACCAAACACCGCATGTTCTCACTCATAGGTGGGAATTGAACAATGAGAACACATGGACACAGGAAGGGGAACATCACACTCCAGGGACTGTTGTGGGGTGGGGGGAGGGGGGAGGGACAGCATTAGGAGATACACCTAATGCTAAATGACGAGTTAATGGGTGCAGCAAACCAACATGGCACATGGATACATATGTAACAGACCTGCACGTTGTGCACATGTACCCTAAAACCTAAAGCATAATAATAAAATAAAAAATAAAAAAAAGAAAAACTAATATAACTCCTGTCTAGAATTACAGAAATATTTTTGAGTCACTATATACAACTAGGACACTTGATAGATAAGGATCTAAGAATTTTTTAGTATTTTGGATTTAGCAGTTGAGGAAACCATTTTATTTTTACTAAATTTTCCCATAGCAAATTAAAACAAACCATATTGGGTTTGAATTTTTAAAACTCAAATTAAATGTTTTAATTTATTTTCTTTGTAAACAACAGCATTTGCCCTAACATTATATATACATCAAGAACAAAAGGCAAAAGAGTAAGTTTTCTTCAGAAGCATGTTTATTTTTCTCCATCCTACTCTATATCTTATTTCTATTGCCCCTAGAAGAGCCATAAACTTCCATAGATGACATAACAAACCCCAGCCCTTCTCAAGAGCTCATGGCACGTAAGGACAATTGTAGGGCTACCATATACAACATTCTAAGGTGGAAGAAGTTCATTGAATGGCTCTGTGAAAATGCCGTATCTTGAAGTGGTGCGCTTGAAATTTCTATAGCTTCAATTTGATGTAGTTTGATATATGAAGCAATAGCTAGGAACTTTGTCTATCAATTCAAGCTCAGGGTTAGAGTTATCTTCTCTTCCACCTATCTATGTATCTTCCTCACCCATCTTCTCTGTTTTCTGGACTCTCCGCCTTGACAGTTTTCTTCAAAACAAATGTTCCATATCTGTGATTGTGTGTGTGTGTGTGTGTGTGTGTGTGCGTTTGTACATATACAGAAACCTAACATTTTTTATTATCTATTTCATAATTTATTAAGATTTTTGCTAATATCTTTATCATATTAGGCAGTATGCAGATCTTAACTTACATTTATCTATGTTTTAACTAATACAAATATACTTGCATTTTATTACTTTGATCTGCAAAAATCTAGTGTCATAAATAATATTTTTACAGCTCTTCTGAACCAGAAATGGAGGCAGACAGTATTATGAATAAAAAGGCTTTTCCCTTAACTCCTCCCTACCATGCTCTTTGATTTCAATTACATCACAGGCATTTAACTAATGAAAACATATATGCCTTAGTCTATTTATTTCTAATGTAAAAACAAATATAAAAACATAATAGATCTACAATTAATTTTATTCCATGTCATGATGATTTAATTCATGTCACCACTAAAAAAATTCCTATTAGAATAAATTTGTGAGTATAGGGTAGTAAAATAGAAAAATACATTTTCACATATGATTTGAGATTAGTGTTAGCACATCTGCTTTTTGTACAATTTTAATAAAATAAAATAGAAATTTCTTGTGCATCCACATGGTGCAAATTATGTTTTGTCCAAGATTGCAAGCTAATCACTGGCCTAGTGGGATGTCAAACTCCAAGTTTTCTAACTGTAAATACTTCATGCTTATGTTTGAGTCATATAGGTCGTGGATACGCACTACAATTGGGTTATTTCTTGTATAAACATGATCCCTTTTACTTTGCTATTTCCAGTTTTTATTTAGCATTCATCTCACACACACACATTCAATCACACACACACACACACAGATATAGATTTAGATATATACATACACAAGCACATCAAGGCTCCTATTACTTTTTGCCACCATTGATTAGTAGTACATGGCAACTTACTTTTACCAAGGTGCAAGGCAACTTCTGATCCTTTTCTAATCTTGGAAATCCCCTTTCAGAATGCTGCTCAGTATTGCATTTCCTTAGAATACTGTTTACTTAAAGGATAATGGGTTGATCCCGCAGATCATTCTCTGTAAACACATTAGGCAGCTGATAGCTTACTTCTCCCAAGAAACCCAATGCCTTAATTTCAAAGATGATAGTGCATTCATGTCTAGAGAGTCCTTAAGGAATAAGACTAATTAGTGAGAAATTCAAATATTGTATCAAGATGCCCGGAAGAAGAATGTTTTTTAGTAGCTGATCTTTTATTACCACTCAAATTATACCTATTTCACCTGAAATAGGTGTCCCTAAAATCAGAACTAAAAATTAATTGGGAAATAATATGCCAGAGTAAAACTTACATTTCTGAGCAGTGTGAAGATCTTTTCCTGTTGTGCTGCTGAAAATCCACTTGGTATAGGATGACTCTGTCAAAAGTAAAAAAAAATATATGAAAAGTAGGTATAAGAAAAATACCTACTTGTATTAACTGGAAAAAATAATATACTGAGTAAATACTTATAATAAATGAATATAAAATATTTGAAAAATATACCCTTTAAAACTATGTACAAGTGAGCTGTTATTAAAATTGCTGAAATATTTTCATTGGATTTAAAAGTATGAAGGTCAACATTAACCTAAGAAAAGATAATCTTAGTCTCATGTTAGAAATAAAAGCCATATTTAGGGGACTGAGGAGTTCCTTGGAATTAAAGGAGACAAGTCTTGGGAAATTTAGCGGACAGTAGTATGTCTGTGTTGGGAAAATGGGGCTATGAGAAAGAAAAGTAGTTGAAATCTGTCTGATTTTAATAGGAGAGACTCTAAAATAATTAAAAAGAGGACTCAGTAGAGGGAGAGAAGAAAAGATATAAGAGAAACAGGGACCAGTAACGTAAGTTTCTGGAGAAAACCAAGGGAAAGAGAACCAGAATACAGATGGAAGAATAGTTTTTGTGTAGGAGGAAGACAAGAGGAGAGAGATGGGTGAGGACATATTTAGCGGCAGAACTATGAAGGCATTTTTTACCTAAGGATTTTGTTAAATCCAGAAGACAAAAAACTCAGTGTGTAGGAGAAAGAGGTATAATATTGTTCTCAGGCAAATTAGAGGAGTGATTTGGCCAGAGAACTTTAGTAAATTATTTAGTACTGTTTAAGGCTCAGTTTAGTTTGTAGACTATGAACTTTTAGAGATGAAGACGTTTCATTAACTGGGTGCAATGGGTCACGCCTGTAATCCCAACACTTTGGGAGATAGAGGCAGGCAGATCACCTGAGGTAAGGAGTTCAAGACCAGCCTGGCAAACATGGCAAAACCCCATCTCTACTAAAAACACAAAAATTAGCCAGGCGTGGTGGCAGATGCCTGTAATCCCCACCACTTGGGAGGCTGAGGCAGGAGAATTGCTTGAAGCCAGGAGGCAGAGGTTGCAGTGAGTTGAGATCATGCCACTGCGCTCCAGCCTGGGTGACAGAGAGTGACTCTGAAGAAAGAAGGAAGGAAGGAAGGAAGGAAGGAAGGAAGGAAGGAAGGAAGGAAGGAAGGAAGGAGAGAAGGAGAGAGAGAAAGAAGAAAGAGAGAAAGGAGAGAGAGAAAGAAGAAAGAGAGAAAGAAGAGAGAAAGAAGAAGAAAGAGAGAGAAAGAAAAAGAAAAAACCAAAGAAAGAACGAAAGAACGAAAGAACAAAAGAAAGAAAGCAAGAAAGAAAAAAGAAAAGAAAGAAAATTTTCCATTATGTGTTTTTACCAACATTTGGCTACCTAGGTTGGAGATTTTTCAGGTACATATAACAAACGATAGAGGATGTTTAGGTGCTGGCATGAGAGTAATTAAAATAACAAACCACAGCATCTGAAATAGAGAATAAAATGAAAACAAAAGAAGGATGATGGATACAAAATTAGGTCATTAGAATGCTAGTCCTGATAAGGGACAAGAATAATAATAGGAAGAGTTTAGAAAATAGCCTGGAAAGATAAATGTTGATCCAAGTAGGATGTTTGAACTAGTGATTTAGTAACTACAGTAGTTCAGGATGATGACAACATTCATGATATGACAGTGAGAATGGTGGCTATTGAGTGAAGAAAAAGGCCATTAGAAATGAGAAGTTTAAAGAAACTGAGACTAAAGGGTGATTTATGTATTGTTAACCTGGATTTTGAAATTACTGAGAGTGTGTGAGGATTTGCATTAAAAAAGAATACACATGTTATGGGCTGAATTGTGTCTACCCTCGAAGTTGATATGTTAAATTCCTAAGCCCTAGTACCTCAGAGTGTGATTGTATTTGGAAATTGGGTCTTTAAAGATGTAATTAAGAAAAAATTAGGTTGTTAGAATGACCTCTTCTTACAAGAAGAGGAGATTAGGACACAGATACATACAGAGGAAAGACTATGTGAACCCATGTTAAAGAAAAAATATTCTGACACTTCTTAAAACACTAAGATTTCAAGGTCATTGAACTAGGAAAGACAAGATTGAACTCAACTTCAAATTTAAAAACAGTTGGTGATTTATAGCCAATCAGCAGACTGAAGGGGCCAGTGGATGGAAAATTACTAAAAGGCAATGCTAGGGAGATTCTTGCTAAACCAACTTAACAGGATTCTTTCTGAATGCAGGCCAAGAACTTAGACATTAAAGGTAGGGGATGTTGAACATGGTCTGATATCAAGGGTGGGGAATTATCTCTTACATGACTAACCAGGATTCTTGCTAAAAGTACGCTATGCAAGCCTGACAAAAATTAAAAAGAAATTGGGCAAGCTCAAGGTCTAGCTGAAAAAAAGGGCTCAGAGGAATGTCACTAAAGTTTGGTCAAGGAGACAGTCTTCGTCAGACACAGAGATAAGACAGCAGTCTACAAGCCAAGGAGAGAGAAACATCTCAGAAGAAACCTCCCCTACTGATACTTTAATCTTGGACTTACAGCTTCCAGAATTGTGACAAAATAAATTTGTTTTTTTTTAAAGACATGAAGCCTGTGGCTGTTTGTTATGGCAACCCTAGCAAACTAATAAACTGTGATTCAGTAAATGAAGCAGAATAGCCAAGTGAACAGTGGACTGTGGTGACAGAGATGAGTAGAGAGAAATTATAGCCAGATGTCACGATATTAAAGTGACTGATGGAATACCATTCAGCCTTTAAAATGGAAGAAATTCTGTCATTTTTAACAATATGGATGAAATTTGGAGGTCATTATGCTAAACGAAATAAGCTAAACACAGAAAGAAATACCATATGTTTCCACTTATATGTAGAATCTAACACACCCAAACTCATAAAAGTAGAGATTAGAGTGGGGGTTGACGAAGGCGGAGGCTGGAGGGAATGAGATGGTAATCCAAGAGGACAAATACTCAATTAGATAGAAGGAATAAGCTTTATTTTTGTGGAGATCTATTGCACAGCATAATGAATATAGTTGATATTTCAGTACTATACATTTCAATATTGCTTAGAGAGTCAATCTCAAATGTTCTTAGAAAAAAATATGTCAAATATTTGAGGTTATGGATAGGTTAATTAGCTTTATTTAATAATTCCAGGTTGTATTAAAAAGTTATATCATCACCTTCTATCCCATAAATATATAAAACTATAATTTTTTAATACATAATTTAAAATTTTTTAAAAAGTGGCTGAGGAAGTAGTAGATTACAAGTCATTACAAAGGCCATACAGATTCACCTGCCAACCAAAGTTTGATAATAATAATAATGACATCAACAATGACAATAAAAATAGCAGCAAATAATTCTCTATTGATTCCTATATGCCAAGTATTATTCTAATCACTTAATACACATAAACTCATTTAATCCTCAAAACCCTCTTATTACCTCTATTTCATAATGAGAAAACTAAAGCATAGAAAGATTAAATCATTTCTCCAAGTTTAAATCGCTAGTCAATCACAGGACTAATATTCAAGCCAAGACATTCAGAATCAATGCCTCTTCTCTGTCTGGACCAATATGCTACAATATATACAGGATATGGATTTTTTAAAAAAGCCTCTCCTTAGCTTTTATCCAAAGTCTCTTGAAAGGCACACATCTCATGAAAGGCAGACTCCAGATCCAACTAAATATTCTTCTTTCAATTTTGGTATTCACATTGGCATTCATAATTCGAACAAAAATTACTGAACAAATTGTGGTAACCCAGTCAATTGTAATTAATAGTGCCAGTTTATTAATTAAATTATATAAAGGGAGATTTAACCTGTTGGACAAAAGTGGAAGTTTTAGAAATTACTTAGAAAAATATTAGGTTTAAGAATGTATCATTCACTCTTCTGACATAACATTATAGGCCTAAGAATTTTATAATTTAATGGTTTTTTGTTGATATGGTTTGGCTGTGTCCCCACCCAAATCTCATCTTGAATTGTAACTTCCACAATTCCCATGGGTATGGGAGGAACCCGGTGGGAGGTGATTGAATTAAGGGGGCAGGTCTTTCCTGTGCTGTTCTTATGATAGTTGATAAGTCTCATGAGATCTGACGATTCAAAAAGGGGAGTTTTCCTGCAAGCTCTCTTCTCTTGTCTGCTGCCATGTGAGACATGCCTTTCACCTTCCACCATGATTATGAGGCCTCCCCAGCCATGTGGAACTGTAAGTCCAATAAACCTCTTTCTTTTGTAAATTGCCCAGTCTTGGGTTTGTCTTTATTAGCAGCATGAAAACAAACTAATACAGAAAAATGCTACCACTAGAGTGGGGTTCTGCTGAAAAGATACCCAAAACTGTGAAAGCAACTTTGCAACTGGGTAACAGGCAGAGGTTGGAACAGTTTGAAGGACTCAGAAGAAGACAGGAAAATGTGGGGAAGTCTGGAACTTCCTAGAGACTTGTTGAATGGCCTTGACAAAAACTCTGATAGTGATATGAACAATAAGGTGCAGTCTGAGGTGGTCTCAGATGGAGATGAGGAACTTGTTGGGAACTGGAGCAAAGGTAACTTCCTATGTTTTCGCAAAGAGACTGGTAGCATTTTGCCCCTGCCCTAGAGATTTATGGAACTTTGAACTTAAGAGAGATGATTTAGGGAATCTGGCAGAAGAAGTTTCTAAGCAGCAAAGCACTCAAGAGGTGACTTGAGTGCTGTTAAAGGCATTCAGTTTTAAAAGGGAAAAAGAGCACAAAAGTTTGAGAAATTTGCAGCCTGACAAGGTGATAGAAAATAAAATCCCATTTTTTGAGGTGAAATTCAAGCCAGCTGCAGAAATTTTCGTAAGTAATGAGGAAGAGAATGTTAGTCCTCAGAATAATAACGAAAATGTCTCCAAGCCATGTCAGAGGTCTTCACAGACACCCCTCCTGTCACAGGCCTGGAGGCCTAGGAGAAAAAAGTGGTTTCATGGGTGGGGCCCAGGGTCCTTCTGCTGCGTGTAGTCCAGGGACTTGGTGCCCTGCATCCCAGCCATTCCAGCCATGGCTGAAAGGGGCCAACATAGAGCTCGGGTTGTGGCTTCAGAAGGTGCAAGCCACAAGCCTTGGCAGCTTGCACATAGTGTTGAGCCTGTGAGTGCACAAAGTCAAGAATTGGGGTTTGGGAACCTTCACTTAGATTTCAGAATATGTATGGAAATGCCTGGATGCCCAGGAAGAAGATTGCTGCAGGGGTAAGACTCTCATGGAGAACCTCTGCTAGGGCAGTGCAGAAGGAAAATGTGTGGTTAGAGTCCCCAAAGATTCTCTACTGGGGCAGCACCTAGTAGAGCTGTGAGAAGAAGGCCACCATCCTCCGGACCCCAAAATGATAGATCCACCCACAGCTTGTACCGTGTGCCTGGAAAAGCCGCAGACACTCAACAGCAGCCTATGAAAGCAGCCGGGAGGGAGGCTATGCCCTGCATAACCACAGTGGTGGAGCTGCCCAAGACCATGGGAACCCACATCTTGCATCAGTGTGACCCAGATGCGAGACATAGAGTCAAAGGAGATTGTTTTGAAATGTTAAGATCTGACTGCCCTGCTGGATTTCGGACTTCCATGGGGCCTGTAGCCCCTTTGTTTTGGCCAATTTCTCCCATTTGGAATGGCTGCATTTACCCAATGTCTGTACCCACATTGTATCTAGGAAGTAACTAACTTGCTTTTGATTTTACACACTCATAGGCAGAAGGGACTTGCCTTGTCTCAGATGAGACTTTGGACTGTGGACTTTCGAGTTAATGCTGAAACAAGTTAAGACTTTGGGGTCTGTTGGGAAGGCATGATTGGTTTTTAAATGTGAGAACATGAGATTTGGGAGGGGCAGAAGTGGAATAATAAGCGTTGGCTTTGTCCCCACCTAAATCGCTTCTTGAATTGTAACTCCTACAATTCCCATGTGTTGTGGGAATAACCCGGTGGGAGGTGATTGAATTATGGGGGCGGGTCTTTCCTGTGCTGTTCTTGTGATATTGAATACATCTCAGGAGATCTGATGGTTTTAAAAAGAAGAGTTTCCCTTCACAAGCTCTCTTCTCTTGTCTGCCTGCATGTGAGTCATGCCTTTCACCTTCTGCCATGATTATGAGGCCTCCCCAGCCACATGGAACTGTAAGTCCCATAAAACTCTTTCTTTTGTAAATTGCCCAGTCTTGGGTATGTCTTTATCAGTAGCATGAAAACTGACTAATACATTTGTATTGCCAAAGAGGGTGCCAAAGGAGAGGTCTAGAATTCAGTTCACTCAGGGAATAAGCATTTATGTTTAGAAATGGTGATCTGAAGTATGACCACATTATTTAAGCATAGGCATCTCTAAGAGTAAAATCTGTCTCTGTGAAATTAATTAATTGCATTCACATTCTATGAAGACTTTAGCAATTTGATGACCCAACCTCTTAATTCCTTTAAGTAGTCTTCATGCACTGTGAAATAAGAGTCTGTTTTAGAGATTAAATGACTCAAAGGAGAAGAATATTCATTTGAGTATATACTAAAATGTTTAGTAGCAATGGGGAATCAAAATGTTTGATCATGGGTCAAAAAGTCTGTCACTATGTATCTTGGCACTCAGAGAGCAGGATAGTCTAGCCATATGTCCAATGGGCAAGGAATATAGCTCTAAATTGATTGGTTATTCCTGTTGCACCACCATTGTGAAGAGAATGAGATCAATGTGCCAGTAAGCTACAGTTGTGAAAGCTTTCAGAGTAATTCAGGAACAATATATCCACAGAAAATTAAAAAATCAAGTAAAAATACTCTTGAAAAATTAATTTTCACTTTTCTTTACTGTTCACCATAAATAAGTCTATTCATTCAAGTATGCTGTAAAATTAGAGTAGGAGTCATAAGATTTTCTTCAATAAGAAGTTAATTTTGACTAGAAAAATATATAAGGAAATCTAAAAGTGAATATTCACAAAAGCATATTGAAGCCAAATAGTTTGGCATATATTTTGACAAATAATATTAGTTTCTCATAAGTTTCTTATCAATTACATGATTGGTTCTTAGCCATTTTTCAGGTAAATAAATGGTTTAATTGAAATGACATCAAAAAGATAAGCAAATAAATGAAGGGTATTTATTCAACATTTAACTGTAAACAAGGTAGTCTGGGTATTAAAAATATCAAATAAAATGTCTTATTTAATGTTTGGGATATATAAAATTTCAAAACTGGATTATGCATTTGAATGAGTATTTTACATTATATTGCTAATTTACTTAACATAGTTTATACTATCCCTCCCCACAGATACACTTCTCCATCCTTACCTGCCAACAAACATAGTTTTCAGCATTGGCTGTGTCACATCCACAGTTCCATAATTTCCTGAGATTGAAAGATAACATTTCATTGTTTGAGTAGATTGTGGATTCAATTTCCTGACAGGTGAATTTTAGCATTTTTGCTACTTCTTTACGATATGCTTTCAGAACTAAATCCTATGAATTTCTTGCTCAGGAATGAATCATTTACCTTGTAATGAGAGTGTTCTGAAAAAGTTTGTGAAAATGAATTTTCACCAGAATGTACTTTCATTCATAGAGATTGAATACACAGTCAATAATACACAATCAAAATATACATTAATACCTGGTATATTTTAAAAATTTTAGTACTTCTATATAAAGTTACTAAATATTTTCATCTCAGAGGTATTACTGCTTAGACTCACTGGTATAACATAATTTATTTTAAAATTGATTTTAAACAACTTATTATTATTATCTATATGTTATACACAGGTTGTTAATAATTTATTCTAGGAAAATTAGCTCTATCTTTAAAGTGTATCACAAATTTTTTTAAAGAATTATTTCTGGATGCACTGATCTCATAATTATTTTGCAATTTTAGTAAAGAGTATATAGATTGCTAGTAACTTGTTCAAAGAGAATGCTATGTAAATTCCAAAGATATCACAAGAGTGAAAACTAGCCTGATGCTTTGAGAAATGTTTTCATACATTTGTAAGAACATGAAATAAACTTTAAAAATATCTGATCTTTTGATATGCCATACATCTTTAAATTTCTTTCAAAAACTCAAAATTTATTTTAAATGTTTTGCATATATTGAAAGCTACCAAGACATGATAAGTAATTATTTGGACTTTAAATATCAAGATAAACCATTATGACAAGGTAACTGCCTTCATGGATCTTAGAATCTACGTTGAGAGAAAATTACACATGTAAGCCAACTTAACTATAGAAATAAGGAATAATGTGATGTTAATAATATACTGCAAAGATTATAGTTTTTTCAATAATCAAAATACCTGTAAAAATTTTTACAAAACAACAAACAAGACTAACGAAGAAACAAGTAAGATAATAAATTGGATTTTATAGCTTGATTAATAAAATTTCAAGAAAATAGATTGGCTATAATTAGAACACAATTTTTGTTTGTGTTTGGAAACCTCAAACTCATTCAGGGTCATGGCTGACCATTTCTTCAAAACAAATTGCAAGTACTTTTTTTTTTTTTTCATTTTGCCCTGGCTCCCTATATATGGTTATGTAATTAGCTGTTAACATTATTTCTGGATAGCCAACCAGGACCCCAGAAATACTCCCTATGCATTATTTGACTCTCCGTTATTCACCAGGATTGTTGACTGAGCTGATTTATTCAACTATATAAGTGACCCCCTTTCCTTCCTCTTCATATTATTCGCTCAAAAATAATATCCTTTCTTGAAAACATAGAATCTTTTCAGGAAGGATGTACATGCATTGGAAATTTGTTTCCCCTGTCAAGTCTCAAAAAACTTAGCAAGGTTGATTTAGGGGAGTAACAGACCAGTTGTGGACACTAGTTTGTGTTCTTATTCTAAAATATACAGAAAGACAACTGGCCATTCACTTACTAATCTTATTTCCAAGTTTTTGGGGAAGGTAGTGAAGGGCACTTTAAGATGAATATAATTCATACGAGCTAGTGAGTATGCTGGACAAGGTTCAAAAGACTTTTTAATGGACTCAAAATCAATGCTGTTATTTTAATACATATATAGCTTTTATCTATTTACCTAGTCAGAGAGATTGCTAAAAATTTAAGATACATATATAAAATATTTAATTATGATGACAAAGAATTATATGTATGGTTTCTCAGAATTTTTCTTGTACCAGAAATTCATTTTTGAGAGAGCATGAAAACAAACAGATAAAGCCTTCCAAGTCCCCCCTACTCCTGCAACCCCTGCCACCCCCAGGGAGAAGGGGAAGCTTGATAGATTATTGGAGAAATCCACATGTCTTCCCTTTACCTTACCAGTTTCTAACTTAGAAAATCTTGACCTGCTTCACATACAGGAACCTCTGCTTCTGATATATAGTCTGTCCCATCACATTCACCCCTTAGTTGCCAAACTAATGTTTAAACACAGTGGTTCTGTTACAGTTAGACAGGCATGAGTGGGGCAGAAGAGGGCTCTTGCCACCCATCCATCAGGAATGTCAGGCAATCTAATAAGGTGATGGTTTGACAGTTATCACCTTGCCTTTCCAAAAATGATAATTCAGCAGCTAGTGCCAGGGAGATACAATGTCCTGCTGATCCAAGGCTGTTAACTCTGTTAACAGATGTGGGTTCCCACAATTAAAGTATTAATTGAATGCAGGTGACAGGGAGAAGCAAAAAGGCTTTCCAATAAAATCTCAGGTATTGGGCAAGTGAGCCCGGGCATGCACATTAAGAGACAAAATGTCAGAGTATGGTCTTCCGGCGGCACTCCACCAGAAAAGGGAAGCTTCAGATCGGCATGTGTACAAATCCTTACACACACCAAGCGTGCTCACCTCCCAAGGGTAAAGAGGGTACTGTGCATGCTGGCAGCCCTCCCTAAGGGAAGAATCATGGGAAAGGGGACAGCCCATAGAGTCCTAGAATCAAGGATAAACACTAGACTTGACCTTCACGTACCGGCTTGGGTTTCTTCCAAGCATATTTTCTTTCCTTTTCTGTTTTAAGCCTTTTTAAACAAACTCCCACTTCTGCTCTCAAACTTGTCCCGGTCTCTTTTTCAGCCTTATACCCCTCAGCCTAATTGTATCTTCTGAAGAGTCAAGAATTGAGGTTACTGCAGATCCATACGGATTTGCCACCAGTAACTTGGATACCTTCTATCTGGAACAGTTCTATGATGGCAACCATTCATGTCCTCACACTAGAGAAACTACAAAGCTTCTTATAACCTGTCTCACTGTATCTCAAACACTTCCACTTGTTTCTTAAATCTTTGTCACCCTCACCGTTCCCATATAACCTTGTGTTAGTTTTACACACAGTGCTTTGAATTTTTCCTGTTTGCTTGTCTCTATCTCTCAATAGACTGAAGATTTTTGAAGTCAAAGTTGATCTTATTTACTGCTATATGTCCAACACCAATGCTGTGTCTAGCACATAGTAACACAAAGAAATGCTAAAAAGATCAATGTTGAGAAGCCAAATTCTTCAAGAAGTTGAGAAGCTAACTTCTTCAACAACATTTCACTTTTTTTCCCCCAAAGATTAGGGTTTTACTTCAGTGATATCCACTGGTCCACAACATTCCACATGTGCCTTGCTAACTTGCATCTCTATGTCCTTCCTCAAAGATATGGGAACTCTCTCTTTATTCCTCTACATGGTTAAATCCTACCTGCCTTTCTAAAGACTATGTCTAACCTCATATCACATGTCTTTCACAAAGGCTCCTCAAAATCCAAAATAAAAGTAAATGTCATGCAATTTAGCAAACGAGGTGCTTTATGCAATTTATTGTATTGTGAAAAGGATAATTATAATTATGTGCATTAGGGGCTGTGATCGGAAAAGTATGTGTTGCTATTCTATACAAGCATGAATCCAGAACAACTAACGTACAATGTGCCGGGGCCAGAGGGAAGCAGTGTTTAGGCAAGATTTGTGGCAGTAAATGTCATTTAGGTTAGAGACCTGAAAAAGAGGAGGTTGAGGTTAAGAGGAACAACTTTAAGCCTTGGGAACTTTCTGTTTCAAAGGTTAGAAGTGAGAAGGAGCAGGGCACTTTTGAGGCACTGTGAGAACTTAAAACGGTTGAAGAGTAGGTCATCTGACTATAATGGAAGATGAGCAGTCAGAATTTCATTCAATTTTAAATGAAACTGAAGGATTGTTATGCAAATTAATAATTGATCTATACAAGTTATTATCATTTGAAGGTGCATCCTCAATTATATTGTTATGGGATCTCTGGAGTGTAGATTTTTTCTGGCCAGAATCATCTGTGGTGGTGGCACCTTTGCCTGAGTTCTCATCCTGTGTCCAGGAAGAATGTGGTACACAGACAAGTGAAGGGTGAAGAAGAGTTTTATTTAGTGTTAGAACAGCTCAGTGGAGTGGGTAGCTCCTCTCTGTAGGCCGGTCGTCCATTGAGTGTTCAGCTCTCAGCAGAGAGGAGGCCCTGGAAAGGGTGGCTCCTCTCCACAGGCAAGTCATTCAGACATCTCTGCAGGTGTCTGAAGCCCTCGGCAGAGAGGGTACCTCCTCTCTACTGGCAGGTCATCTCTGCAGCTCTCAGCGGAAAGGGTACTACTCTATGCAGCTGGTTGTCCCATCATCTCCAGCTATCAGCAGCGAGAGTACTCCTCTCTGCAGCTGGTCCTCCCATCGTCTCTCTGTCCTCTTTGTCCTCTGGCCATCCTTTGCCCTGCTCTGGCTGAGCCCAGGGCTTTTATGGACATCAGAGGCAAGGAAATGCATGCTGACTGGTCCATGGGCAACCATGGGTTGGCCCCAAAGAGGCACTATGAGTCTCCACTCTGGTCTGCGGGACTGGCAGCCTTGTCCCTAGCCTTCAGGCCCTCCCTGACCCGAATATGGGGCCTTACTGGGGACCCACCTTCTTCTGCCCAGGAATCAATTTGTCTCCAGCCTCCATTCATGGATCCTGGGCTCGGCCCCAACCCTCACTCTGAGATCAGAGCAGACGCTGAGAGTGGAGAGAGGTGAGACAGACACCCCCAAGCCTGCAGAGACATGGGAGTCCTTCCTGTGGCTCCCAAGAGTGCATGCTGCAGAGACACCTGGCTGCTGCAGTTGGGAGGGTGGCCGCAGCCACACCTGGAAAGGCAGATCCTGCCTGCTCCTGGCCCTCCCCCAAGAGCACAAGGAGGCTGGGATGCACAGCTGCAGTTTGGGTGGCTGTAGCCCCGCCCAGGAGGGTGGAGC
Organism: Symphalangus syndactylus; assembly: GCF_028878055.3. Taxonomy (NCBI): domain Eukaryota; kingdom Metazoa; phylum Chordata; class Mammalia; order Primates; family Hylobatidae; genus Symphalangus; species Symphalangus syndactylus. Next base: position 92,801,288 of record NC_072447.2, read on the forward strand.
CACTGCCATCAATATTATTATTTGAGGCTGTCTCGAAGTACTGGGAAACAGCTACTGGAAGGAACCAGAGCTTTAGGGTCAGACTAAGGGATCTGAGTTACCGTAGAGAAACTTCTTATCTTACCAGTAAAATCAAAGCATTAGTATTTACATCACAAGAATGTTGAAAAACTATTGTTTTATTCATTATACTGTTCCCAGTGCCTGGTACATACATAGATATTTTATAAATGTTTCTTAAATTAATGTTAAATTTGTTTTTCTTTGTTGCTTTTCTAATTGACTTCTGGAGACAAAGTAAGAATTATACCATCTTTAAAGCTGCTGTTAATATATTTTCAGTTATGCAGAAGTGTCCAAGGTCATTTGATTGCATATATATGACAAATTCCACTCTTTTTCTGCCTTTGAATAGTAAGCAGTTTGTTAAGCTAGCAAATTTTTATTACATTGTAATGGCAGGGTATTGTTTAAGATAACTATGGTACTGAGACAAGCCCTGTCTATGTTTTAATAGCATTAACTATCCAAGCCATTTTCATATCTCCAGACTATAATGTCTTAGAGATCTTATATTTTATATGTATTGTGTCTGTTTCTTCACGTAGTACTATTGTCACTGTTGTGTTAAGGCAATATACCTATTTATTTCATTTACAACATCATTCAGCTTTGTTCTTCTGTTTTTCCTGCATATGTTTGAAAGCAAGAAGAGCTTTAAATATTGTTCAATAAAATGCTTGTCAATAGGGTTCATGTGTAATGTTTCTAGCTGTATATATTTAACAACATTTGAGTTCTATTTTAAATTATTCCACTTATCTCACGCTCACATTATATACTGTCTTTTGTCCTGAAGAACTTTTTAAAAAATTAGGAAGGTACGTTATTATGGTCTCCAAATGTGAAACTCATTGTTGAACAAAATAAAGTTACCATACAGTATTACATGAAACTTGCAATAATGGGAAAAGTTTATTGAAGTTTAGAACTGCACCTAAACCATAAAGCAACCAACTGCTGACCTATGCAAGTAATTTCCTCACAGATAATACTCACAGGTAAACTTCCCTTCAAGATACTATTTCCGGCTGGGTACAGTGGCTCACGACTGTAATCCCAGCACTTTGGGATGCCAAGGCGGGTGGATCACTTGAGGTCAGGAGTTCGAGACCAGACTGGGCAACATGGTAAAACCCTGTCTCTACTAAAAATACAAAACAATTCGCCAGGCATGGTGGCATGCCCCTATAATCCCATTTACTCAGGAGACTGAGGCAGGAGAATCGCTTGACCCAGGGAAGCAGAGGTTGCAGTGAGCCAAGATCGTGCCACTGCACTCCAGCCTAGGTGACAGAGAGAGACCCCATCTCAAAAAAAAAAAAAGATACTATTTTCATAGGCTTTAAGTTGCAAGAACACGACTATTGCAACTTAGAATTCACTTTTTCCACCAACTCATTTTTGGCCGGCCTACAATTTCTTTGCCAAAGCATTCTAGGCACAATATGAGATCTACAACTGTAAACACACACATTCACACAATGTTATTTTCTTTTATTAACTAAGGTGTATAAATAAAGCCTAAAGGAGATCCTATGAAAACTCCCAAAATACTCAAAATGGAGGCTATAAAGAGGTAGATATTTCTGTTCAACTTTATGTCACAATTTATTTAACTAACCCAAATAACTCAGATAATCCAATTCACAGCCTTCATTATTGAGCTAAATAATTTATTATATGTTGATCAATATGCCTAGATATGGAAAGTAGGAAGTTCAAGTAAGACGTATATATAGACAGAGCAACATGGGGATTAACACTACTTCACTTGAAGTAAATAGTTTCAGTGGAATAACAAGAATAATTTGGATCTCAGTGAATTTGAAAGGAGTTAGTTAGCTTGCCTTAGGTAGATAGCAAGGGAAGGGTCCCTGGAGACCCCCGGTCCATGGGTCAGTGCCTTATCCCCACATGACATACAAAGCAGTCTGGGGAAAAATTCAGGCTGCAGGCACAGATAAGGGAACTCGCACAGGGTTTTGTGCCTAGAGACAGGCTCACAGCTGCACAGATAGAAAAACCTCAAGATCATTTGGATAAAAACTTGCACAAACCTCCAGTTCACTCAGATAAGTGAACAAGGCCTGGCATAGAAATGCCTATGTCCTTTGTATAGTCTGCATGTTCCCAAGAAAAGTTTCTTCTCCTTTTGTGGGCATGGGCACAGTGGGTTCTTTCCTTTTTGACTGTGTGTCCGGCCTCCATGAATCACCATTTCAACCCACAGTTGGCCTTTGGCCAAGATCCAAGGTCAAGCTTTCACTTCAACTACTGACAGATCCTGGGCCAAGCTTAGCAGCCTCTATGAATCATCACTTCAGCCCCTGATTGGTCCCAGGCCAGGGCCCTGGGCCATGCTAAGTCACACATTCTCCAAGACAGCCCGCAGACTAAGCACATTCCTTCCCCTTCCCAGTCCATAAAATCCCTGGACCTCAGCCTCACAGGGGGCACCCCATTCAGGCCCCCCTCTCTGCTGGCAGAGAGCTTTCTTCTTTCACTTATTAAACATTCACTCTAACCTCACCTTTGTGTCCACACTCTTTAATTTTCTTGGAGGTAGAACAAAAAACTCTGGGCGTTATCTGAGACAACAAGAGACTGTTACATCTTGGTGCATTGCTGAGACTACAAAAAATTAACGAGTAAATAAAAGTTGAAGTGGTAGAGACAACATCTTTTATGATTTTCTTATTAATTTGGCTTTGAAAGTGAAGAAAGAGAGGGAGAATGATAATTCCATATATCACACAAACTTGTATCTGATTTCAGTGTCCAATTCATAAGGAATGCTAAGTAAATACATGTTAATTTACCCTTACAGGAAATTAAATGCATTTTAAAAACTTATTAACAGTAACTAGAAGTCATTTACTCAACAGACTATGATAGGGATTATAGTTCTCAAAAATAAGTAAAATATCCCTGCTCTAAGCAGCTACGTGGAAGAGAATAGCAATCAGTGAGAGAATATTCGATCTTCAGCAGCAGGATAAAACACATTTTACACATGTATTAGTCTGTGTTCACGCTGCTGATAAATACATACACGAGACTGAGAAAAGAGTTTTAATTGGACTTACAGTTCCACATGGCTGGGGAGGCCAAAATCACAGCGGGAGGCGAAAGGCACTTCTCACATGGTGGTAGCAAGAGAAAATGAGGAATATGCAAAAGCAGAAAGCCCTGATAAAACCATCAGATCTCATGAGACGTATTTACTAAAATGGGCACAGTATGGGGGAAACTGCCCCAGTGATTTAAATTATTTTCCACCAGGTCTCTCCCACAATATGCGGGAATTTCGGGAGCACAATTCAAGATGAGATTTGGGTGGAGACACAGCCAAACAATACCATTCTGTCCCTGGACTCTCCAAGTCTCATGTCCTCACATTTATAAACCAATCATGCCTTCCCAACAGTCCCCCAAAGTCTTAACTAATTTCTGCATTAACCCAAAAGTCCATAGTCCAAAGTCTCCTCTGAGACAAGGCAAGTCCCTTCCACCTATGAGCCAGTAAAATCAAAAGCAAGCTAGTTACTTCCTAGATACAATGGGGGTACAGGTATTTTTGCATAAATACAGCCATGCCAAATAGGGGACTTTGGCAAAAATAAAAGGGTTACAGGGCCCATGCAAGTCTGAAATCTGGTGGGGCGAATTTTAAAGCTCCAAAATGATCTCCCTTGACTCTAGGTCTCACATACAGGTCATGCTGATGCAAGAGGTGGGTTCCTATGGTCTTGGGCAGCTCCACCCCTGTGGCTTTGCAGGGTACAGCCCCCCTCCCAGCTGCTTTCATGGGCTGGCATTGAGTGCCCATGGCTTTTTGAGGTGCAGGGAGCAAGCTGTCGGTGGATCTATCATTCTGGGATCTGGAGGATGGCGGCCCTCTTCTCACAGCTCCACTAGGTGGTGCCCCAGTAGGGACTCTGTGTGGGGGCTCCAATCCCACCTTTCCCTACTGCACTGCCCTAGCAGAGGTTCTCCATGAGAGCCCCACCCCTGTGGCAAACTTCTGCCTGAGCATCTGGGGATTTCCATACATCTTCTGAAATCTAAGCAGAGCTTCCCAAACCCCAGTTCTTGGCTTCTGTGCACCCTCAGGCTCAACATCATGTGGAAGCTGCCAAGGCTTGGGGCTTGCATCCTCTGAAGCCATAACCTGAGCTCCATGTTGGCCCCCTTCAGCCATGACTGGAGCAGCTGTGATGCAGGGCACCAAGCCCCTTGGCGGCAGACAGCACAGGGAATCTGGGCCCTGCCCACGAAATCATTTTTCCTTCCTAGACCTCTGGGTCTGTGATGGGAGAGGCTGTCACAAAGGTCTCTGACATGCCCTGGAGACATGTTCCCCATTGCCTTTAGGATAAACATTCAGCTCCTCATTGCTTACGCAAATTTTTGCAGCTGGCTTAAATTTCTCTTCTGAAATAGGATTTTCTTTTCTATAACATTTCTATTGTCAGGCTGCAAATTTTCTGAACTTGTATTCTCTGGTTCCCTTTTAAAACTGAATGCCTTTTACGGCACCCAAGTCACCTCTTGAATGCTTTGCTGCTGAAGAATTTCTTCCACCAGATACCCTAAATCATTTCTCTCAAGTTCAAAGTTCCACAAATCTTCAGGGCAGGGCCAAAATGCCACCAGTCTCTTTGCTAAAACATAAGAAAAGTCACCTTTGCTCCAGTTCCCAACAAGTTCCTCATCTCCATCCAAGACCACCTCAGCCTGGATTTCCTTGTCTATATCATTTTCAATATTTTTGTCAAAGCCATTCAACAAGTCTCTAGGAAGTTCCAACCTTTTCCACATTTTCCTGTCTTCTTCTGAGCCCTCCAAACTGTTCCAACTTCCACCTGTTACCCAGTTCCAAAGTCGTTTCCACTTTTTTGGGTATCTTTTCAGCACTGCCCCACTCTACTGGTACCCATTTACTATATTAGCTCATTTTCATGCTGCTGATAAAGACATACCAGAGACTGGGAAGAAGAAGAGCCTTAATTGGAGTTACAGTTCCACATGACTGAGGAGACCTCAGAATCATGGCAGGAGGAGAAAAGCGCTTCTCACATGGTGGCAGCAAGAGAAAATGAGGAAAATGCAAAAGCAGAAACCCCTGATAAAACCATCAGATCTCATAAGACTTATTCACTACCATGAGAATAGTATGAGGGAAACTGCTCCCATAATTCAAATTATCTCCCACTAGATCCCTCCCACAACATGTGGGAATTATGGGAGTACAATTCAAGATGAGATTTGGGTGGGGACACAGAGTCAAATCATATCAAGACACTATCAGCAGTTCAGTCACAACCATCCAACAAGTTTCTAAGAAGTTCCAAAACTTCCCTAATCTTCCTGTTTTCTGAACTCCCCAAGCTGTTCCAACCTCTTCCAGTTACCCAGCTCCAAAATCTCTTCCACATTTTCAGGTATTTTTATAGCAATGCCCCACCTCTCTGGTACCAATTTTCTGTATTAGTCCATTCTCACACTACTACTATAAAAAACTACCTGAGACAGGTAATTTATGACGAAAAGAGGTTTAGTTGACTCACAGTTCTGTGGCTATACAGGAAGCATGGCTGGGGGTCCTCAGGAAACAGAATCATGGCAGAAGGGCAAAGGGGAAGCAAGCACATCTTCAAATGGTGGCACAAGAGAGAGTGAGCAAAGGGGGAACTTCCAAACAGTTTTAAACCATCCTATCTCATGAAAACTCACTCACTATCATGGGAACACCAAGAGGAAAATCCACCCCAATAATGCAATCACTCCCCAGCAGGTCCCTACCCCCAACATTGAGAATTAAATTTCAACATGAGATTTGAGGGGAGACTCAAAGCCAAACCATGTCATATATGTACATATATTATATGGGAGGGGGGATTTATTTTAAAGTATTGGCACACATGGTTGTGGTGGCTGGCAAGTTCAAAATCTGTGGAACAGTCTGGTATATGAGACCTAGAAAAAAAGTTGCTATTACAACTTGAGGTCAAAAGTAAAAGGTACAATTTCTTATTTAGACTCATTGAAGTATGATTAGTTTGTTAAAATTATTTCGGGTAACCTCACCACATACACACAAAAAGTAACTATGTGAAGAAATGGATATGCAAATTTGCTTAACTGTAGTATTTATTTCAATATAAATGTATATCAAAACATCATTTTATAACTTTTTTATTTAAAAATAATTTGCAAAAATTATTTTATTAAGTTGAATCATATTAAATTGCTAATATTTGACTGTGTTTAACCTACAAAAATGCCATTTTTTATTGTCCAATCTTACAGTTACCAGGGATTTTCATAACTCCTACTGTGGTATGTGTAATACATACTTGGATTTCTAGCAGCATTATTTATCTTTAAAAATGGGCGATCTTGATTAAAAAACTAAAAGATATCTGTTATAATTCTTCTCAGAAAGTATCTGATAAGTTCGGATACTTATCAGACTCTGCCAATGGCCTACTTTAGTTTCATTTTTAAGACATTATGCAAACCATCTGCAATCATCCAAAATATATAAAACTAAAACGACTGAGCAAAAGGCAAAGCTGATAACTTCAGTCACATACTGTGGAGCACTTCTAGTGGATCTGTCAGTATGAGTACTCAAGTGCCAAGTTTTCTACTTTTTTTAATGTTCAATAATGTTTGATTATTATCTACGGTCAATAGGCAACATTTGTTTTCAATTATTTAGACCCAAATAATGGGTCTAAAGAATTTTCTTTATTTGTGTATGCTTGTATGTTTTATCAAAACATGAAGTATATTCTTATGTTATGAAAAGATGTATTAAACTTTTATTTTTATTTTTCATACTAGAAAATATATGTTAGAGAATAGATGCTAAAAAAGGAAGTCACAGCCATCTAGTAAATACTGTTGGACGAACCTTGCCAAAAGAACAGTTTGAACAGAAGAAATACAGTGGTAACTAGGAAAGGAAGAGAATGCTTTTCTAAGGAAGACAATAAGTTATCTACTTTGAGATTCTTTCAGTTTTAAGATACATTGTTGAGTTAATAACAGCTTTAATTGCAGAAAAAAAATAACACTATACTAAATACATACATCTATTATATAATGTATCTTTTTTCCAGAAATATTGAAATGTGAAAGAAGTATGCTCTTAGAATTAAAGTAATATGGTGCTTTTTGAGGCCTAGTTGGGAATTTTTCCAGAAGCTTGCAAGAGTGAGAAACACCGATGTACAGCAAGCACTCAATACAAGATGTAAACATGGATAATTATAAGGAAAAGATCATAAATCCTTTCTTCTTGTTGCTGTTGTTGTTGTTTTGTTATTATTATACTTTAAGTTTTAGGGTGCATGTGCACAACGTGCAGGTTGTTACATATGTATACATGTGTCATGTTGGGGTGCTGCACCCATTAAATCGCCATTTAACATTAGGTATATCTCCTAATGCTATCCCTCCCCAGTCCTCCCACCCCACAACAGGCCCCGGTGTGTGATGTTCCCCTTCCTGTGTCCATGTGTTCTCATTGTTCAATTCCCACCTATGAGTGAGAACATGTGGTGCTTGGTTTTTCGTCCTTGGGATAGTTTGCTGAGAATGATGGTTTCCAGCTTCATCCATGTCCCTACAAAGGACATGAACTCATCCTTTTTTATGGCTGCATAGTATTCCATGGTGTATATGTGCCACATTTTCTTAATCCAGTCTATCATTGATGGACTTTTGGGTTGGTTCCAAGTCTTTGCTATTGTGAATAGTGCTGCAATAAACATACATGTGCATGTGTCTTTATAGCAGCATGATTTATAATCCTTTGGGTACATACCCAGTAATGGGATGGCTGGGTCAAATGGTATTTGTAGTTCTAGATCCCCGAGGAATCCACACACTGACTTCCACAATGGTTGAACCAGTTTACAGTCCCACCAACAGTGTAAAAGTGTTCCTGTTTCTCCACATCCTCTCCACCATCTGTTGTTTCCTAACTTTTTAATGATTGCCATTCTAACTGGTGTGAGATGGTATCTCATTGTGGTTTTGATTTGCATTTCTCTGATGGCCAGTGATGATGAGCATTTTTTCATGTGTTTTTTGGCTGCATAAATGTCTTCTTTTGAGAAATGTCCATTCATATCTTTCACCCACTTGTTGATGGGGTCGTTTGTTTTTTTCTTGTAAATCTGTTTGAGTTCATTGTAGATTCTGGATATCAGCCCTTTCTCAGATGACTAGATTGCAAAAATTTTCTCCCATTCTGTAGGTTGCCTGTTCACTCTGATGGTAGTTTCTTTTGCTGTGCAGGAGCTCTTTAGTTTAATTAGATCCCATTTTTCAATTTTGGCTTTTGTTACCATTGCTTTTGGTGTTTTAGACATGAAGTCCTTGCCCATGCCTATGTCCTGAATGGTGTTGCCTGGGTTTTCTTCTAGGGTTTTTATGGTTTTAGGTCTAACATTTAAGTCTTTAAACCATCTTGAATTAATTTTTGTATAAGGTGTAAGGAAGGGACCCAGTTTCAGCTTTCTACATATGGCTAACCAGTTTTCCCAGCACCATTTATTAAATAGGGAATCATATCCCCATTTCTTGTTTTTATCAGGTTTGTCAAAGATCAGATAGTTGTAGATATGTGGCATTATTTCTGAGGGCTCTGTTGTCTTCCATTGGTCTATATTTCTGTTTTGGTACCAGTGCCATGCTGTTTTGGTTACTGTAGCCTTGTAGTATAGTTTGAAGTCAGGTAGCGTGATGCCTCCAGCTTTGTTCTTTTGGCTTAGGATTGACTTGGCGATGCGGGCTCTTTTTTGGTTCCATATGAACTTTAAAGTAGTTTTTTCCAATTCTGTGAAGAAAGTCATTGGTAGCTTGATGGGGATGGCATTGAATCTATAAATTACCTTGGGCAGTATGGCCATTTTCATGATATTGATTCTTCCTACCCATGAGCATGGAATGTTCTTCCATTTGTTTGTATCCTCTTTTATTTCATTGAGCAGTGGTTTGTAGTTCTCCTTGAAGAGGTCCTTCACATCCCTTGTAAGTTGGATTCCTAGGTATTTTATTCTCTTTGAAGCAATTGTGAATGGGTGTTCACTCATGATTTGGCTCTCTGTTTGTCTGTTATTGGTGTATAAGAATGCTTGTGATTTTTGTACATTGATTTTGTATACTGAGACTTTGCTGAAGTTGCTTATCAGCTTAAGGAGATTTTGGGCTGAGACGATGGGGTTTTCTAGATATACAATCATGTCATCTGCAAACAGGAACAATTTGACTTCCTCTTTTCCTAATTGAATACCCTTTAGTTCCTTCTCCTGCCTGATTGCCCTGGCCAGAACTTCCAACACTATGCTGAATAGGAGTGGTGAGAGAGGGCATCATAAATCCTTTCAATGTTTTAACTGATAACACTGGCATTAAGTACAAAGCAGTATTTTTCAGCCATGCGCGGTGGCTCATGCCTGTAGTCCCAGCCCTGTGGGAGGCCAAGGTGGGAGGATCACTTTAAGTCAGGAGTTAGAGACCAGTCTGGCCAACCTGGCAAAACCCCATTTCTATTAAAAGTACAAGAATTAGCTGGGTGTTGTGGCAGGCACCTGTAATCCCAGCTACTCGGGAGGCTGGGGCAGGAGAATCACTTGAGCCTGGAAGGCAGAGGTTGCAGTGAGCCGAGATCACACCACTGCATTCCAGCCTGGGTGATAGAGTAAGACTCTGCCTCAAAAACAAACAAACAAACAACATCAACAACAAAAACTATTTTTTGCTACAGTTGTTTTTACTTCAGCTCATACATACATTTTCATATTTGATATTGATGTATTTAATAATTTACATGCAGCTTGAGAAAAAGAAGTTTAGATTATCATGATGTGCCCACATTGGGTAATAATAACAAAAATAATAACAAAAGGACTAATTTAATATCTATGAAGAGATAATTCTGTTTTCCAGGCCCCATAAGGAGAGAGGCTGCCTATAGGTGGATCACAAAGCCTCACAGGGTTCAAGTCTGTGGATTTAGGTTTTTGCTAGAAAATGTCCAAAAAATGGTTAATTTCCCATCAAAACATAACCTTTAAATAGATATAGATATGTTTATACATACACAAACACACACATAAATAGTAGAGTTTATTTTGTAAATTTCAATATCTATTTTAGATACATGAGATACATGGGCAGATTTGTTACATGGGAATATTGTATGATACTGAGGATTGAGGTATGGATCCCATCAAACAAGTAGTGAGTATAGCACCTGATAGGTAGGTTTTTATTTTTATTTTTATTTTTTATTTTTATTTATTTATTTATTTATTTATTTTTTTGAGACGGAGTCTCGCTCTGTCGCTCAGGCTGGAGTGCAGTGGCGCGATCTCGGCTCACTGCAAGCTCCGCCTCCTGGGTTCACGCCATTCTCCTGCCTCAGCCTCTCCGAGTAGCTGGGACTACAGGCGCCCGCCACCACGCCCGGCTAATTTTTTGTATTTTAGTAGAGACGGGGTTTCACCGTGGTCTCGATCTCCTGATCTCGTGATCCGCCCGCCTCGGCCTCCCAAAGTGCTGGGATTACAAGGTGAACCACTGCACCCGGCCGATAGGTAGGTTTTTAACCCACGTTCTCCTCCTTTCCTCCCCCTCCAGGTAGTATGCAGTGTCTATTATTCCCATGTTTATGTCCAAACCTACTCAGTATTTAACTCTCACTTATAAATGAGAATATGAGGTATCTGGTTTTCTCTTCCTGTGTTAATTCATTTAGGATTATGGCCTCCAACTGCATCCCTTTTGCTGCAAAGGACACGAGTTTGTTCTTTCTATGTCTGCATAGTATTCCATGATGTATATGTACATTTTCTTTATTCAATCTACCATTGATGGGCACATAGTTTAATTCCATGTCTTTACTATTGTAAATAGTGAAGCAATGAACAAATAAGTGCATGTGTCTTTTGGGTAGAATTACTGATTTTCGTTTGTGTTTATACACAGTGATGGGATGCCTGGGTCAAATGATAGCTCTGTTTCAAGCTCTTTGAGAAATATCCAGACTGCTTTCCACAGTGGCAGGACTAATTTACACCCTCACCAAAAGTGTATAAAGATTTCTTCCACAGCCTCACTAGCATCTATGCTTTTTTTTAAAACTTCCATTGTGACTGGTATGTGATGGTATCTCATTGTAGTTTTGATTTGCACTTCTCTGATAATTAATGACGTTTAGCATTTTTCATATGTTTGTTGGCCACTTGTATGTCTTCTTTTGAGAAATGTATGTTTATGTCCTTTGCCCATTTTTAAACTGGGTTACTTGTCTTTTTCTTATTGATTTAAGTTCCCTGTAGATTCTGGATGTATTAGTTTGTTCTCACACTGCTAATGAAAACATACCTGAGAATTGGTAATTTATAAAGGAAAAAGGTTTAATTGATTCACAGTTCCACATGGCTGGAGAGGCCTCACAATTATGACAGAAGAGCAAGGGACGTCTTACATGGTGGCCAGCAAGAGAGCATGTTCAGAAGAACTCCTCTTTATAAAACTATCAGATCTCCTAAGACTTATTCACTATCACGAGAACAGCATGGGTAAACCTGCCCTGATGATTCAATTACCTCACACCACTTCCCTCCCACGACATGTGAGAATTATGGGAGCTACAATGCAAGATGAGATTTGGATGGGGACACAGCCAAACCATATCACTCGATATTATGCCTTTGTTAGATGCATAGTTTGTGAATACCTCTCATTCTGTAGGTTATTTATTTACTCTGTTATTAGTTTCTTTAGTTGTGCAGAAGGTTTTTAGTTTAATTAGTCCCCACTTGTCCACTTTTGTTTTTGTTGCAATTGCTTTTAGACAAAAATTATTTGCTAAGACTGATGTTGTGCAGAGTGCTCCCTATATTGTCTCCTAGAATTTTTTATAGTTTGAGGTTTTATACTTAAGTCTTAGATCCATTTCTAGTTAATATTTGTATATGGTGAAAGGTTCAATGTTCTGCATATGGCTATCCACTTATCCCAACACCATTTATTGAATAGGGAGTCCTTTCCCCATTGCTTGTTTTTGTCAGCCTTGTCAAAGATCAAATGGTTGTAGGTGTTCAGCCTTATTTCTGGGATGTTTATTCTGTTCCATTGGTGTATGTGTCTGCTTACTGTGTAAACTGTGTTGTGCCATTACCATTCTGTTTTGGTTACTAGTAGTATGATTTGAATTCAGGTAATGTGATGCCTCCTGCTTTTTTGTTTTGTTTTGTTTTTGTTTTCGTTTGTTTTGTTTTTTGCTTAGGATTGCTTTGGCTATTGGTGCTCTTATTTGGTTCCCTATGAATTTTGGAATAGTTTTTGTCTAATCTGTTAAAAATGACATTGGTATTTTGATAGGAATGATACTGAATCTGTAGACTGCTTTACGAAGTATGGCCATTTTTATGACATTGATTATTCCAATCCATGAGTGTGGAATATGTTTTCATTTGTGTGCATCATCTCAGATTTCTTTGAACAGTGCTTTGCAGTTCTCCTTGTAGAGATCATTCACCTCCTTGGTTAGCTCTATTCCTAGATTTTCTTTGTGGGTAATGTAAGTGTGATTATGTTCTCAATTTCACTCTCAGCCACGATGTTGTTGGTGGATAGAAATGCTACTAATTTTTGTACATTAATTTTGTATTCTGAAACTTTGCTAACATCGTTTATCAGCTCCAGGAGCCTTTTGGCAGAGTCTTTAGAATTTTCTACATATAAATTCATTTAATCAGTGAAGAGAGGTAATTTGACTTCTTTTTCTATTTGAATGCCTTTTATTTCTTTCTCTTGCCTGATTGCTCTGTCTAAGGCTTCTGGTATTATGCTGAACAGGAGTAATGAGAGTGGGAATCCTTGTTGTATTCCAATTCTCAAGGAGCATTATTTAATTTTGCCCATTTAGTATGATGTTGGCTGTTGTCACAGATGGCTTTTGTTATTTAGAGTTATGTTCCTTTGATGCCTAGTCTGTTGAGGGTTCTTTTTTTTATTTTTATTTTTTATGTCCATAGGTTTTTGGGGAACAGGCGATATTCGGTTACATGAGTAAGTTCTTTAAGGGTGACTTGTGAGATTTTGGCACACCATCACCCAAGAAGAATACACTGTACCCAATTTGTAGTATTTTATCCCTCACTCCCCTCCCACCTTTTCTCTTGAGTTCCCAAAGTCCATTGTATCAGTCTTATGCCTTTGCATCCTCATACTTCCCACTTATGAGTGAGAATACACGATGTTTGGTTTTCCATTCCTGAGTTACTTCACTCAGAATGATAGCCTCCAATGCCATCCAGGTTGCTGTGAATGCCATTAATTCATTTTTTTATGGATGAGTTGTATTCTATCATATATATACACCACAGTTTATCCACTTGATATCTACTCAGAGGAAAATATGTCATTATATGAAAAAGATACTTGCACACGCATGTTTATAGCAGCACAATTTGCAGGCAATAGCAAAATCGTGGAACCAGCTCAAACGTCCATCAATGAAACTGCATCTTTAGAAATGATAGTATGTTAGACCTGAAAGTGCCATTTGGGTTATCTAACTCCGTGTAATACACCATCCCAAAATGGTGACTTTAACAAGTTATCTCTGACAGTTCTGTGAGTGGACTGAGCTCATCTTGAAAATGCTCACTTGGATTCTTTGATATTGTAACCAGATTGCAGCTGAGGTTAAAGTCATCTGCTCAGAAACTGAAAGACTTCTTTACAGCCTAGGCTCTGGACATTCAGAATGTCACATGCACCACAATAAAGCAAACTCATGTACAACAATGTGAAAAACCTGTATCTGCCAGTAAGCACATAACAGCTTCCTTATACTGTGCATTGTGATGTTTCTGATGAGGTAACTAGTGATAATAACAAGTATTGAGTTATTTATATTTTGTACTAAAATATGTAACATTTGGAAGATTTAAGTCAGTGAGCCCATACTTTTTAAATGACCAATACTTTGTGTTACAAAATCTATCATGCAGAGGTAAAAGATCATCTCAAAGTGCAAGGCACACAAATGTATTTTAATGTAAAGAGTATGAAAAGTTGATTAATATGGTTTCAGATGCTGCATGATTACTAACATTTAAGAAACTGCCAGTTAGAAACCATTGAATAAATGGATACATTCCTGGAAACATACAACTCCCCTCCCCTCAAGATTAATCCACAAATAAATTGAAATCCTGAACAGAAAAATAACTAGTTCCAAAATTTATTCAGTAATTAAAAGCCTACCAAACAGGAAAAGCCCTTGACCAGATGGATTCATGCCAAAATTCTACAAAATATACAAAGAGCAGGTACCAACTCTACTAAAATTATTTTTTTTAAATGGAGGAGGAGGGACTCCTTCGTAACTAATTCCATGAGGCCAACGTCATTGTGATATCAAAACCTACCAGAGACACAACAATAAAGAAAACTTCAGACCAATACCCCTGACAAACATATACAAAAATCCTAAACAAAATACTAGCAAATCAATTCCAGTAGAACACCAAAATGCTAATCCACCATGATCAATTAGGCTATATTCTTGGGAAGCAAAGATGGTTCCACATATTCAAATCAATAAACATGATTCATCACATAAACAGAACTAAAAATAAAGCAAAATGATCATTGCAATAGATGCGATCAAGACTTTTAATAAAATTCAACATCGCTTCATGTTAAAAACCCTCAACAAACTAGGCATTAAAAAAGTATATCTCAAAATAATAACAGTCATTTATGACAAACCCACAGCCAACATTATACTGAATGGGCAAAAGCTGGAAGCATTGCCTTTGAGAACCTAAAACAAGACAGGGGTGTCTTCTCACACTGCTCCTATTAAACATAGTACTGGAAGCCTTAGCCAGATAAATCAGGTAAGGGAAAAAAAATGAAAGGCATCCAAATAGGAAGAAAAGAAATCAAACTCTCTCTCTTTGTAGACTATATGATTCCATACATAGAAAACCCAGTAGTCTCTGCCCAAAGGCTCCTTGAACTGATAAACAACTTTGGTAAAGGTTCAGGATACAAAAACTGTGTACAAAAATTAGTGGCATTTCTATACACTGATAACACTCAAGGTGAGAGAAAAATCAAGAGTGCATACCATTCACAATAGCCACAGAAAGAACAAAATACCTAGAAATACATCTAACCAGGTAGGTGAAAGATCTCCACAACAAGAATTACAAAACACTGCTGAGAGAAATCAGAGTGACAAAAACAAATGGAAAAATGTTCCATGCTCGTGGATATAAAGAATTAATATTGTTAAAATGCTCATAATACACAAAGCAATGTACAGATTCAATATTATTTCTATCAAATTACCAACATCATTTCTCACAGAATTAGAAGAAACTATTATAAAATTCATGTGGAACCAAAAAAGAGCTTGAATAGCCAAAACAATCCTAAGCAAAAAATAAAAATAAAACACAAAGCCCAAGGCATCTGACTTCAAACTATACTGCAAGGCTACAGTACCTAAAACATCATGGTACTGGTACAAAAATAGACATTTAGACCAATGGGACAGAACAGAGAGCTCAGAAATAAGGCCATAAATCTACAACTATCTGATCCTTGACAAAGCTGACAAAAACAAGCAATGGGGAAAGGTGCTGGGATAACTGACTAGTCATATGCAGAAAATTAAAACTGGAACCCATTTTTTACACCATATATGAAAATCAATTCAAAATGGATTAAAAACTTTTTAAGAAGCCAAAAACTATAAAAACCTTGGAAGACAACCTAGGCAATACCATTCTGCATATAGAAACAGGCAAAGATTTCATGACAAAGACACCAAAAACAATTGCATCAAAAGCAATAATTGACAAATGGGATCTAATTAAAGAGCTTCTGCACAGCAAAAGAAACTTTCAACAGAGTAACCAGAAAACGTACAGAATGGAAGAAACAATTTGAAAACTATGAAACTGACAAAGGTCTAATATTCAGAATCTATAAGTAACTTAAATTATCAAGCAAAGAAGTAAAAAAAAAAACAAAAAAATAAAAATGGGAAAGGCCATGAATAGATAGCCAACATGGTGAAACCCCGTCTCTACTAAATATACAAAAAATTAGCCGGGAGTGGTGGTGGGCGCCTGTGGTCCCAGCTACTCGGGAGGCTGAGGCAGGAGATCTCTTGAACCTGGGAGGCAGAGGTTGCAGTGAGCCAAAATCGCACCACTGCTCTCCAGCCTGGGCAACAGGGTGAGACTCTGTCTAAGAAAAAAAAAAATTATCTTTTTCACTACAATCCTTTTTGAGGTATGATTTTCTTCATATAGTTCAACCAAAATAGCATTTGGAACACACAGAAGATGAAAGAAACTGTGAGAATGTAGATGTCTTTTATTAAGCCATGCCTTATGGAGTTTGCAAAAATATAAAACTGTGACAGTCTTCTCATTAAGAATTTTCTTTTGCTAAATATAATTTTGAAAAATATATTTTATTTATGTCACATTTGTTGGTTTTATATATTCTAAAAATTTTTATTTAAAAATTGTTATATTAAGAGTTAAGTGCCTTATATTTCTCAGCTTTAATTTAAAATAAGATTTATATTAATAATGTTAATCCAAATAAGCAGAAGGTCTTTGAGGTCCTCAATAATTCAATATTATTTTTAAAATTGTGATTAAATACACATCACAAAATGTATTATGTTACCCATGTTAAGTGTACCGTTCTATAGCATTAAGCACATTCACACTGTTATGCAACTACCACTACAATCCATCTCCAGAGTCCTTTTTATCTTGCAAATTGAAACTCTGTAGTCATTAAACCAAAACTCCCCATTTCAGCCTCCATCCAGTCTCTGGCAACCATCATTCTATCCTGTCTCTGAATTTGACTATACTAGGTAGCTCATATCAGTGGAATCATGCAGTATTTGTCCATTGGTGACTGGGTTATTTCACTTAGCATGGTATCCTCAAACTTCATTCATGTTGCATCATGTGTCAGAATTTCGTTATGGCTGAATAATATTTCATTGTGGATGTATACCACATTTTGTTTATCCACTTAACCATCAATGGACATGAGTTGTTTTCACCTTTGGCTATTGTGAAAAATGCTGCTATGAACAAGGATATACAAATGTATGTTCAAGTTTCTACTTTCAATTTTTTGGTTATATACCCAGAAAGAGATTTGCTGGGTCATACGATGATTCTATTTTTAATACTTTGAAGAACTCCTATACTATTTGCCACAGTGGCTGCACCATTTTACATTCCCAAAAAATAGTGAATAAGGGTGTCAATTACTCTACACACTTGCTAGCAACTGTTATTTTCTGCTGTTTTTTAGACATAGTAGCCACCCTAATGTGTGTGAGGTGGTTCTCATTGTGGTTTGGATTTGCATTTCCCGAACGATTGGTGATGATCAGCTTCTTTTCCTGTATTTATAGGTCGTTTTATATATCTTCTTTGGAGAAATGTTTACCCATTTCCTGTGCCTATTTTTTTAAATCAGGTTGTTTTTGAAATTTTTGAGTTGTAGGTATTTTTTTCATATTCTGCATCTGAACTCCTAATGAGATATATTATTTATAAATGTTTTCTCCCATCCAGTGTCTTGTCCTGTCACTCTGTTGATTATGTCTTTTGATGCACAGTTTTTAATTTCAATGCAGCCCAATTTAAGTATGTTTTTCTTTTATTTCCTGTGCTTTTGGTGTCATATCCAAGAAACTGTTGCTAAATCCAATGTCATAAACTGTTTCTCCTATGCTTTCTTCTAAGAGCTTTAGTTTTGGTTTTACATTGATGTCTTTATTCCATTTTGAAATTGTTTTTTCACATCTTGTAAGGTTTACAGTTTTTCCCAGCACTGTTTATTGAAAAAACTTATTTCTCCCACTGAATGGTCCTTGCATGGAATACTACGCAGTCATAAAAAGAACAAGATCATATCCTTTGCAGGCACATGGATGGAGTTTGAGGCCATTATCAGCAAACTAATGCAGGAGCAGAAAATCAAATACCACATGTTCTAATTTATAAGTGGGAGCTAAATGATGAGAATACATGAACACAAAGAAAGGAACAACAGACACTGGGGTTTATTGGAGGGTGGTGGATGGCAGGAGGCAGAAGATTAGAAAAAAAATGTCTAATGGGTAATAGGCTTAATACCTGGGTAATGAAACAACCTGTAAATCTAACCCTTGTGACAAAAGTTTATGTATATAACAAACCTGCACGTGTACCCCTGAACTTAAAAAAAAATCATTTGACCATGTAGGTGAGGGTTTGTTAATAGGCTCTTTATTCCGTTGGTTTAAGTGATTATTTTTATGCCAGTAATGTACATTTAGATTACTGTAGTTTAAAAGTAAAGAGATTCAGAATGTAAATTTGTGGCATAAAAATTATTTTTAAGCTGAAGACATTTGTGATTCAACAGATGCAAAAATAAGCTTTTTTTAGAACCTTCCTTATCTGACTAGAGATAGAAACTTCTGAGAGTGAAGGATCTCTTTATTGACAATAAAACTTTCCAGGGAAGTTTTATTGTCAATGAAGACAGAAGACCACTCACACCTGCATAAACACACTTTATCACAAACTTTCTTATCTCTTGTTTGTTCTTCTAAAAACCCATTTGTCTTTCCTTTGAAAAGCCATTCAGTCTTCCCATAGAAGCCCTTTTCTCCCCACTTCCTTTTTCCTATTAAGTTAGATATATAAAATCCTTTTTTTTTTTTTTTAATTTTACTTTAAGTTCCGGGATACAAGAGCAGAATGTGTAGATTTGTTACCTAAGTATACGGGTGCCGTGGTGGTTTGCTGCATCTACCAACCCATCATCTAGATTTTAAGCCCTGAATGAATTAGTTATTTGTCCTAATGCTCTCCCTCCCCTCTCACCCTCCCGCCGATTGTCCCAGGTATGTATTGTGCCCCTCCCTGTGTCCATGTGTTCTCATTGTTCAACGCCTATTTACGAGTGAGAACATGCGGTGTTTGGTATAAAACCGTATTTCTAATTATTGAGCAAGCCACTTCTTTAATGTACTCATATGCATGTGAATAAACCTTGTCTTTTCTCTTGTTAATCTATCTTTCGTCAATTTATTCACAGGGTCTTAAATATTAAACCTAAGTGAGTAGAGGAAAACTTTTTCCTCCCAGAAAAAAAGTAAATTTGAAAATCAGGAAGTATGAGATCTCTAATTTTATTATTTTTGATTGTTTTATTATCCAAGGTACTTTGAGATTCCATGTAAATTTTAAGATGAGTTTGCCTATTTCTGCAAAATGTGTCATTGGGATTTTGATAGGGATTGCATTGAATCTATAGATTACTTTGGGTAGCATGGATTAACGGTATTAAGTTTTCCAATTCATGAATATCATATGTTTTTCTACTTATTAGTTGTCTCTTCTGATTTCTTTCTGTAGTGTTTTACAGTTTTCAGTGTACGAGTCTTTCATCTGTTTGGTTAAGTTTATTCCTAAACATTTTATTATTTTGGATGCTATTGCAAATGGAATTGTCAATTTTCTTTTTGGATTGTTCATTTGTCAGTGTAGAAATGCAACTGATTTTTTGGTGTTGATTTCATCTTTTGACTTTGCTGAACTCATTTTTTAGTTTTAACACTCTCAGTGTGTGTGTGGTGCATGTGTAATCTTTAGAGTTTTTTAAATATGAAATTAGGTTATCTGCAAACAGAATTAATTTTACTTCTGTTACCAGGAAGTGTGGGAATCCCCAGTTCTTGTCTAACTTCGAAGAAATTTTGTAGCCAAGAGATGCATAGCAAAGGTTAAGTAGTAGAGTTTATTGAAGGAAGATAAAATACATTCCTAGAGAGGTGTGAAAAACAGCGGTTCCATATGGAAAAATAGTAGTTACAATGTTTATTTAAAGAGACAGTATACTCTGAAAGATGAGATAGAGTGGGCTGTTAGAGAGAATGATCCAGCAGCAGCAAATGCTGGGGAACTCTGTTTATGAGAATCTTACACGATTATTCGTGAAGGGTATAAGGAAGTGGTACTTGCAAGCATGTTTCAGGAAGTCATTTTGGGCACACATGCTCCGTGGTTGTACATGCTAGTAAACACATCGCATGTCTCATTAGCATGTAAAATCTCCACCCAGGGGTGTCTTTTTTACTATTATCGTGAGCAAAAGACTATGCTAAGGCAAGGTTTTGGAGGAGTGTGCATTCTCCTCAGCAGGGAAAATCCCTAGCATGGCTATTTCAAGCTAGGGCCTGAGAGGTCCCCGTTTAGGGCCGAAGGAACGCAACAACAAGTCCAGAAGTAGCCACTATAGCCATTGTTTGTTTGTTTGTTTGTTTTGGCTGAGCACAGGGGAATTTACTGATGGTACACGACAAGGTGGGGCACCCTAGGCCCCTCCCTCTTCAAGGGGTCGGCCTGGAAACTGAGAAGGAGATTCAGTGTGGTGAGGGACTGAGAGTGGCAAGGACCCCCCAGGAGTGAGGGCCTCTCTCTTCCTCTCGTGCTCTCCCTGGGGCTGGTGGTCCAGGGGTCTTACTCCTTGGAGGCCATGTGGGCCATGAGGTCCACCACACTGTTGCTGTAGCCAAATTCATCGTCATACCAGGAAATGAGCTTGACAAAGTGGTCGTTGAGGGCAATGTTTTTTGTTTTTTACTGACTGTCAGCGAACAGTGCTAACTATCATTGGGCAACATCTTCAGGACTCCTTTTCCCAGGGAGCTCCCTTGCCTGCTCATTTCTGGCTATCTGCTTACTCTAACACTTCCCCTTTTCTGATTTGGATGATTTTGATTTCTTTTTCTTGCCTAATTGCTGTCTCTGAGACTTCTAGTACAACATCAAATAGAAAGGGTTCTCAGTAATTTTTAAAGTGCAATATTTTTAAAAGTTTTAAGACCAAAATTTTTACAAGAGTCTAAGAGGAAGAAGACAAGATTGTAAGAAAAAAAAAGTCTGTTCCCCTTTGCCTTAAACCATGATTATCTTTTTTTATGCAAAGTAAATAGTCTTCTTTTAACTTCAAGATTTTGCCTATTTCTTAAAAATAATGTAATAGAGTGTGGTTGCAAATAATTAACAAAAGTTAAGTGAGGGAATATTTTCCTTGTTTTATTTTGTGTATTAACCATCATTATACTTAAATATCTATATATAATACCAAAATATTAAATTCAGGATCTTAAACTGTACCCTTCAGACACAGTTTAAGTTCATAACATGAGGAAAACTGTGCCTTAATGGTTGCTTGGCCCTTTACATTTGTTTTTTAGCTTTCTCTTTCCAGAAGTAAATATTCCCTTTTCAAACTCCATGCCTTTCACTGTTACTCCTAGAAGGGCATTCATTACATCATGTGTAATGTCATTTAATGGCTTGTTTTTGAAAGCTTCAGCTATTTATTGCTAATGTACTTATTTTGTAAGTCTTCTATGTTAAAAGTCAAAATGTACCTTGTGAAGTTAAATTAAAATGAGGGAATTATAATAACAGCATATTTCTATAAATGTAGCTCTATTTTTGACATGTTTCTTTAATATGGAGAACTTGTATAGAGGCTATTTTGGGGGGGGTCATTTCAACTGATGGACACTACCAATACCCACATTTCATTTGAAAAACATCCAGTCTAGGAGTTTCCTATGAGGGTACTAGGATGGCTATATGGTTAGTCACGATAATGTCCTGTCACAGCCTAGAGTTAAGCATAAAATTTACCAACACCATGACTTTAAACAGAGCACACCAAAGGGAAGAGCCACACTGTAGAGAGGACCAGCAATATTGAGTGAAAGACATAGTCTGTGTTTGCTTTTTGTTGAGCAACCTCACTGAATATGTATAACATTTTTAAGTTTAATTCTATTCTCATGGAATATTATTTTCAAAACAGATGAATCATCTCGAAAAGCACACCCCACCTCCTAAAAAAAGGAAAATATTTTGATAATATAGATATAACTATTTAAAAAATAACATTTATATTTCAGATGTTTTATAAGCTGCATTGTTAATATTACTGATGCATTAACAGATATATAAAATAAGAAGATCAATTTATGATGAATCACTATAAACAAATATATAGAAATGACTGATAGTATTTAAGCTAATGAAGTATTAAAAATTGCCCTAGACTTGGAAATGAACTGGAGAAATTCCTGGGTGTCCTTTTAGAGTATGGTTACTAATTGTCTAGTGAATTATTTGGGGGATTATTTAAGAGGCGTGTTAACTTTGACTGATTTCTTAATTTGCTAGGCTATTTTCTATTTTGTAGGGTAAGGAGTTAATCTTGTAGAAATCTAATAGTAATGCAGATGTTTGTTTAAGCTATGCAAATAGATTTGATTCAGTAAAATCACCTTTAATTGCTGCTTGGAAAAAAATCTCATACAAGGTTATTATTGTTCTATAAGACATAAAACTATTTTGCATTTTCTGCAAATTCATTCCAGCATTCTTACTAACTCTATGTATATTTTCCTTAATTTCTCCTTTGAAATAATTTTACTATATTACTGGTTATCTCATTAACTCATGAATTGAATACAATTTTGGACACAAGGTTTGTTTTATACTTGCAAGTCAGTTATGTTTTCAAATTTTTGAAAATTTTACTTTAGTAGAAATAAGAAATATAATGTATGCTGACTAAAAAGGCCTCATTCGGGTACCGTTCTGCACAGAGGTGCTGCTTAACTCGTCTGACCATTTTTCCATCATCAGTGTAATTTGTCAGTTGTATCCTCTCAGTTGTAATATCTATTTTAAAATAACTGAAGTGGTACTTTGAATTGTTGTTTACATAAAATACCAAAGAATTATAAAATAATGCCTGGACCCATAGTATAGTAACAAAAACATGTATACAAATACTTGATAGTTAACTTATTTAACAAACTAGATACACAACAAATTTTAAATAATATAACTTCCAGTCTTGCAGGTATAAAGGAAATGGTTTTATATTGGCTCACAATGGATACTCTTTTTATTCTGAGATCTTGGCTTTATGGAATTCACTTACCGTCTGCTCTGTCCCAAGACATTCTAAGTTCCATAACACTAAAATGATGAGCATGACCTCACATCTGGGTTTTTGTATAAGTTATAGAGTGTTTTCAATATCTCTGTCTACAATTTCTTCAAATGTAGAATTTATTACACAGTTTTGGCTGTATTTTGACATATCTAGGCTATATTTGGAAAGAAAAATAATCTTTAAGCAAAGTCATTTGCTGTTTCAGACTTTCTGTGTAGGAGATGGTTAAATAGGTGTGAGACACTCTGATTGGAAGTTCTAAGGAATTTTTCTTAAAACAGCAGATGGAAGGAAAGCAAACGGTTTTTGTTTTTGTTTAAAGGCTATTTGGATCTACTGTGAAGCTGCTGTTGGAATTATGAGGGGAACCTTCAAGTTAGTCTTTGGAAATGCCACTGAATAAGAAGTACAGTTCCCCAAATAAGGCACACCTGTTAATTAGCAAGTTAAAAATACTATATTGCAAAAAGCACCAGATTTATATCAAAAGACTTAGCTATTTATCCTGGATCAGCCATCTATTGGTGCTATGGGCTAGGTGAAATTGAGTTTCCTGAATCTATCAAGCCAACTTAGTAACTCTTGTCCAGCTCATGGTTTCCTTATAGAATCAGGTATATGTGGCAACAGATTTGAAACTAAAATTTTTATAAATATAAATACTATAAACAATTAGGCCAGGTTGAGAAATCACTTTAAAACAGCTACCAAGACTGAAGATTTATTTAAGTACTAGGTTCACTAAACTCGTAAAAAAACTAAAATTCTATTTGGGTTAACTATGTTCTAGACCCTGGGTGAACTTTGTCCCCTAATTGGGCCCTAAGAATCTTTCCCTAGACTATGGGTCTTTGCTTGCATTTCATTTATGGCTTTTTTTATAGATATGATAAAAAAATCCCTCCATGAGTTTAAGATATCTTTAGAAGTATTATTTTGCCATTCTCTCTGTTTACTGAGGGTGATTTCAATACAAGTTTTTAGATCAGGTCAAAAGTTCTCACTCCTTACGACCAATCTTTCTTCTTTATTCTTTCTGTGATAAAAATGGCTGCTGGGATGAGAAAGGGTTAACAGGGAGGATAATTATGTTGCATAATTAAGCCTACAATGCAACAATAAAGGACCTCTTCCTGAATGTTGGCATTGAAATTACATGTACTAGTTGCTGAAGCATTGGGAAATTATAAAATTAAGTATAAATGTTTGTAATGACAGATCTATAAATAGTATTGCCAAATTTAGTGAATAATAATACTGGGTGCCCAGTTCAACCTGAATCTTAAACAGTTCACATTTTTAGTCTAAGTATATCTAATATGTTTTATGAGACATAGACTTAAACGTTATCCATTGTTTATCTAAAGTCAAATTTAACTTGCTGTCTTGTATTTTCATCTGGTTGCTCTATCTGCAATCCCCTTGTTGATTAAGAATTTTCCACACGGGAGCAGTGTTCAAAAACCAGAATCAACCCTCATTCAGTTTAACATGTGCCAATAACATTTTATAGACCAATAAGAATATGATTAGAACAGGAAACTTACTAAAGGGGCTGTTCCTAGTAGACTGGTAATAGTTGAAAGGAGATCCTGGGATTTGGTAAAAGGAGAGGAAGATCAAAGACATTATAATCTGCTGGTTTAGCTAAAATATAATCCTTCTTATCTTGGTAATAGCTGATGATACTTGGTAAATATACTTATATTTAATAAAGAAATGAGCCAATTATTTACCACCTGCTTAGTATAAATCCTAATTGAACAAGGAAAGGAAATGATGTGAGAGAGAGTAAATCCCTGGAGATTGATGTGCATAATGACCTTAGGGAAAGTTAAGCAATGCAGACTAAGCCCCTATGTGCCATTTATAGTCTAGGGAGAAATCACAGAGCCAAATTAAGAACAAAATTCACCTAAAGTCTAGAGACTGGACAAAGACAGAAGGAAACACCTGAGGGGAATTTTCTGAAAACTAAACCTAGATGATGAAAAATTAGATTGTAGATTAAATTTAAAGTCCACAATGCCTAAAAACAAGCTGTTCTTGATAATGGTATCAAGAAAAAAAATACATATATATA
This sequence comes from Symphalangus syndactylus, assembly GCF_028878055.3. Classification (NCBI taxonomy): domain Eukaryota; kingdom Metazoa; phylum Chordata; class Mammalia; order Primates; family Hylobatidae; genus Symphalangus; species Symphalangus syndactylus. The sequence goes on from NC_072447.2 coordinate 92,826,549, forward strand.
GTTTAGGTGTATTTTCCAGGAAAATAAAAAGAAGTCGTGAATGTGTGACTGGATTTTTACCCCCCACTCCTATTTCCTTTTAGTTTTTCTTAAAAATTTTCCTCCGAAAAATACTGGTCTAAAGATTTCCACAAAACTTCCTGTAAGGTTAGCTTTTAAAATGCTTGTAACAATTCCAGCAGTAAAAATAGAGGGGCAAAAATTGTGGAAAGAAAATTACTTTGCATTACACTGAATTTGTTTTCATACACCATGATTTTGCTATACTAAAAATTCTAGGCCTATACAGATACATTTTACCTGTAAAGAACTTCAGTAGATAAATGAATATCACTCAGATTTTCATATATAGATTCTGTAAATTTAGACATATATATTAAAAATTGTTTATATAAGATGAAGCACATTGATGAGTTAAAATATAGAATTTATAGTTATTTACTTTGTCTAAACATCTCCTCAAAATCAGGTCAAAGGACGTATAGTTAATACAAATTCTCAAATGCAAATGCTCTGCTACTTGATTGTGACATCTGCTTGGTAAAGCTTTTTCGTGTTAAGTATTGTGATTCATTTTGTTCGCTCTTTAATGATATCTGTAAAACGTATTTTAATGTAAATTGTCTTAATACTTCTCATTTCTCCTGAGGTGTTATGCTCTATACCATAAGAAACAGAAGTGCCAACAATTGCTATTTTTTATGCTTGTTAAAGAGAAGTGCTAGAAAGTAAAATTAAAAACAAACATAGATGACTTGCAGGAAGAATAGTGTGAATAAAATTTCGTCACTGTTTTTGACTATACTGTGTGAGAAGTTTACCAAGAAAGGTGAAATATTTCCCCCTTCTGTTTTACTTAATCTGTTATGCAAATCGTTCTACTTAGAAAACACATATTTTTGAGTTTCTATATTAGGTATATTTAGAAATCTGGGGAGATTTAGGAGTTGAGAGAGGTATCTTATGGTTTTTATGTGTCTTAAAGCAGATTTCCCATATTCCTCTGTTGCCATTTGGGTATCATTAGAATGAACTTCCAAATGAATCCATTTAATCTCAAGGCTCGCCTTTTTAGAAGGCAAAGAGAAAACACTTCCTCTGTGGCTGAAAAGTAGGTATTATCATCTCTAGACCTAAATATCATTTTCCTTCCTCATTAGTCATGGCACTCAAAATTACAAGTATTATCTTTCCTTTATATTAAAAAAGTAATAGTCAAACACACCGAGAGTTGAGAGTGGGTGGGAAATACCATATAAGAATCTCAGAAAATGGGTGAAAAAGAAAGATGAGAGTTACGTATTTATTAAAAGAGAGCATAGGAAAGTATGGAATATTCAACGTGGTTTGACCCCAAGTGGTTTGGGATCTACCAGCTACGGATTGGCAGAAAATAAAAGTAGAAACTAACCTGACACCATTTATACAGTAATTACAAGTGAATTAAAGACATAATTATAAGAGTCATACAAAATATTATAAGAAATTATAGGATGATATTTGTATATTCTTTAGATAGAGGAGACCTTCTTAAGCAGGACAAGGATCACAAAAGCCATAAGTGAAAAAAAATTGATTTCTTTTTCTGTATGACAAAAGGCAATGTCATTCAAGTCAAAAGACAAATGACAATCTGAAAGAAAATGATTGCAACATAAAACAAAGTGTTTTCCTTGTAAATAATTGTTGCAAGAAATAACAAACGGTGCATACAACATGCTATACACTGGAAAATGGCGAGAATATAAATAAGCAATTCATAATAGAGGAAATGAAGACAGTAGACATCAAAAATGCTAAACAGCTCTAATAATGACAGGAAGAAAGTTTAAAACAACAATAAAATAACTTTTTTTCTATCAGACTCAAGAGAAACTGCATGGGTTTAAATAATAGCTCTCTCAGTTGCTAATTGTGTGACCTTGGGTGAGTTAACAAATCTATAATCCCGATTCAGTTGATTCATCTATAAAAATGGAGATAATAATTCCTATGTTACAGAATTATTTTGGTATTGATTATGTCCTTACAATAGTTTCTGGCACATTGTGGGTCCTATTAAGTGTGAGCTAATATTATTACTATTGTTATTATTATTGGTAATAATGTTAGTAAGTAATCCAGCAATTTTTTTTAAATTATAAATTTACATCTTTTTGGGACAGCAGCCTCATATTCGGGAATTTATCCGAAGTAAAAGTTATCTCTATGTGGGAGACTGGTCCAAAGTACTTATTTTTGCATTGTTTGCTGCAATAATGAAACGTTAAGTGACTTTGAGGTTTATTAATAGGGAGATAATACAATAATATATATGGTATAGTGGCAATGGACTCTAATGTAGGTAAGAAGAAGGAAAGGTAAATTTATATTAAAATATCTGAAAGAATGCCCATGATGTTTTCTTAAGTAAACAAAGCCAGTTATATAAAAAGATTCAAAGTATGATCCCATGTTTGTACAAAACACAAACAAGCATCTACATGTGCATATGTATATTTGTATAAGGAAAAGAAACTTTACGCAAGAAGAGAGAACCAATTTTTCACAATAGATATATACAGGCCATGGAACGGTAGTATAAAAGGAAACTTACTTATTTTATTTTAGGTACTTCTGGCCTTTTAGGACTTGAATGTCAGCTTCCTCCATGATGGCAACACCATATATGGCTTATTCACTGCTGTATTTCCAGTGCTCAGAAATAATTTTTTTTTTTTTTTCTGGAGACAGAGTCTTACTCCGTCACCCAGGCTGGAGTGCAGTGTCATGATCTCAGCTCACTACAACCTCCACCTCCCAGATTCAAGCAATTCTCCTGCCTCAGCCTCCCGAGTAGCCAGGATTACAGGCATGCACCACCACACCCGGATACTTATTGTATTTTTAGTAGAGACAGGGTTTCACCATGTTGGCCAGGCTGGTCTCGAACTCCTGACCTCAGGTGATTCACCCGCCTCAGCCTCCCGAAGTGCTGGGATTACAAGCGTGAGACACCACGCCCAGCCAGAAATAAATATTTTTAAATGAATAAAGAATCAACATTTAAATTGTATATAGGTTAAGGTAAATACTATTTATAGACATTATAATATTTTCTCATCACACAAATTAATCAGCAATTTCACAAAGAGTTTAAAGATTCAGACATTCCTTACTGATCTGAAAGCACCTTATGATATAAGGCATATGGAAACTTTATTTTTTGCTTTTATTGTTTTGAATGGCATTTATTTTTATCTGTATAGCATTTATTTTGGAGTTGAGTTTATCAGAAGCTTATGTTTTATCATGATGCATGAAGCAAGTTAGGAAAATGCATATATTTATTAAGAAAATTCTCAAAGGCTTTGCAACTATTCAAGACAGAAGTATGAAAATTACCATTGAGAATCAGGAAGCTCTGGTTAAGTGGTTGTGATATTTTTTCCAGAGCAGATTTTCAGTAAAATCATACACCTTTAACATTCTTAAAGGACTGTGTGTGTGTGTGTGTGTGTGTGTGTGTGTGTGTGCCTGCAAAGGGTGCTGGGGGAAATATATAGATGGGCATTCGATTGTCTTTCTTTCCCTGTTAGGATTCAGGAAGAAGTGCACCTGTGTTCCTGGAAGGCACGGTGGAGGAGAATTTAGGCAAGTTCAGGCAAGCACAGCCATGAACGGCTCTGTACCAAACTGAGAGTATATATCGTGACTTTATTTCCTGTTTCCATCTCAGTCCCCTCTCTAGCCCATTCTATTATCCCCTCAATATCTATGTTTCTGGCCCCATTAAGGCAACCTGACTTTGATTAGTGCTGTTGCTTTAACAGTTTGGTTTGGTGGTGTTTTACTCAGATAATTTCATGAGAGCAGTTAAGTTAAGCTACCAGGGTCTACATCTCTCCCACCATATTTTAGTGGTTAGACTCTTTAATGTAACTCCTGTTTTACTCTAAGTATTTAAACTAATTATATTTTGCATACATGTGTTCCCCATGTCATGGAAAGCAGATTAATATTGTGAAATGAGAACTGGAACAGAGATTATGCATTTGCTGAGAGTAGGATCAAGTTATGATTTTGTCTCCTGAGATGGCTAAGATGATTTTGGGCAAGAGTAAATTGGAGTCAGACTTCCTTCATTGAAATCCTGATTGTGACACTTACAAGCAATGTAACCTTGGATAAGTTACTTAACTTCTCTGTCCTTTAGTTTCGTCATCTGTACAATGGAGATCACATTAGGATCTCACAGAAAACTAGGTCTGTTGTGTCCAAAGTCTTTGTTCTTTCCATTACATTATGCTGACATATCTCATGTGAAAACTCATTGATAGACAAAGTAATATAAACTTAAAACATCTGCAGAATGAGAAAAAATGTTTTAATGATCAAAATAATAAATCAATATAAAACAGCATTTCTAAAAGCTCATCCTGACACCTCACTGGCATAAGCCAGTTATTTGAAAAGTGATCTTGTTTTAAACTTCTTTAAAAACAAAAAACAGAAGAGAATATCTGTCAAACCATGGCAGGCAGGAAATGCCAAAGATATTGACCTTCCCCTGGAAACATGTGACTTCCATTGTTGGTAGTGTAGATCTGGGAACCTTTTTAGGAAAGGACATGAGCATATCTTAGTTATCATGTGGCTCCATAAGTATCCAGGTTTAAATAATATGAGATTCAATACGGTCATTTAGTCACAGAACTTGCAAATTAAATTATAGAGAGAGTGAGCTTCCTTTTTTAGTATTTGATCTCCTAAAGCCTAAGTCCTAAAGAGGTCTAAGCTAAAATAAACAATAAAAATATACATGTTTCTATAATGGTAGAACATCAAAACCACAGATTGATTCAGTCAAATAAGAAAATAAAATGTTATTTTAAAAACTCTAAAACAAAACAAAAAGTAAAGGAAACGGATTATTGGCATTGCACTGATGAAACTGGGTAAGTGAATCTTTCTATTTTTTAAACTATAAGCATGGGCTGTTTATGAAACATTTTGACAATAACTTTTGGTCAGTGTAATTAAAACATTGATCTGTATGGTAGACTGATCATCAAAATACTGCGGATGTCAAGCACACTGACACAGACATTGCTAAAAAGACTAACTCAAGTTCGTTGCTAGCCCCTCCCCTAGGTGATCTCATTCATTCTCTCAGTTTAGAGTATCTATATGCTTATTAGATCCAAATCCTTAGTTCCAGCTCTAACTTATGTAAGTGTGATTTGTATGTGCAACTACCTACTTATCTAGTGTAGATGATTCATAGGCATCTCCAATTTGTCCAAAAAGGATGCTTCATTTTTTCTTCTATGCTTGCCTTTTTTTTTTTTTATTACAGTAAATGGGACCACCATCCACCCTGTTGATAAAGACAGAAACCTAGAAGGCTTCTTTGATTCCTTTGGTTCCTTCACTCTGTAGCCCATACCTCATTCTTCAACAAGTCTTGTGGGTTGTACCTCTGAAACATGTATCTTAATTCTGGCCATTACTTTTCATCTCTATTGCCACTATCATAGTCTGAGCCACTGTCATCTCTAGCCTGGTCCATCCTAGGAGTCTCTTATGTGGCCTCCCTCTTTCTATGCTTCTACTTCTGGCTTTCTAGGATCCATTCTCCAAATAACAGAGAGATCTATTTTAAAGTATAAATAAGATCAGGTCATTTCTTTATCTAAAAATTGTTTTTCCATTGCAATTAAAATAAAATCCAAACTTCTCACTCTGATCTACAAAGCCTTGTTTGGTGTGGATCTTCTTTATTTCCCAGTCTCATTTCATAAGACACCACCTTTTGTTCCCTATGCTCTAGCCTTCTTTCCGTTCTTTGAGCACATCAGGCTCACTTCTGCTTAGGGACTTTTATATTGTTTCTTTTTTTCCTTCCGCAGGTGCCTTTCACGGCATAAATGGTCTTTTGGGACTCTTGGGTCTCAGCTTAAATTTCAGCACTTCTGTGAGGCTTTCCTAACCATCTCTTCTAAAGTAGCCCCTATCTATTATTTTCTATAACAACATCCTCTTTGCTCTCTTCATAGTTGAAAAAAGAGTACTTACTATAACCTGTAATTATATTTGAAAATATTTATTTATTTTCTATCCTTCTCCACCAGGACATATTCTCATAAAGGCATAGAATATGTCTGTATTATTTACTGATGGCTCCCCAGTGCTTACTACAATGTTTGGTATAAATAGACAATCAATAATTATTTCTTAAGTGAATGTATTATTGTGTTTAATCTCTGGTGTTTTAATTTATTCAGTCCAGCCTCAGAAGCCTCTTGGGAGAAGACAAACTTTCTAAGGGTAACACAGTAGTTTGGAGGCAAAAGTGACCAACTATAATAGAATTGTGTCCAGTGCCAAAGTCATATGATTCACCAAAGGTCTGAGGAAAAGTTGTTTTGAGGGATGACTTCATATCAGCATCTATATTAACACCCTACCAAAATTTATGAGAATGGATCCTAAACCTCGTATAACTTTTTATTCTTATTGGATTATACTTCCTTGAGGACATGCTTCTCCTCTCCAGAAACCCTAGGTCATATTTTGGGGCATCAATAATAATGCCCCAAAATAATCATAAATCACCACTCCCTGCAGTCTGCATCAACTAAAAGGGGTAATAGGAAAAAGGACTAGGAAGAATAAATATTTTAGCATGGATATCAATAGCATATGACACCATTGTTATTGGCTGTCTTTTAGATATAAGGCATTTTAACTGGGGTGAGATAATATCCCGTTGCAGTTCTGATTTGCATTTCTTTGATGACTGATGATGTTAAGCATCTTCTCGTATGCCTGTATGCCATTTGTATGTCTTCTTTTAAGAAGTGCCTATTTAAATATTTTGCCCATATTTTGTTCAATTTTTTTTCATATAGAGTTGTTAGAATTTCTTATAAATTCTGGTTATTAATCCTTTGTCAAATATTTTCTCCTATTCTGTGGGTTGTCTTTTCACTTTGTTGATTGTATCCTTTGCTGTGCAGAAGCTTTTTATCTTGATGTGATCCCATTTGTCCATTTTTGCTTTGTTTGCCTGTGCTTGTGAAGAATTGTTTAAGAAATTTTGGGCCAGAACAATGTCCTGGAGGTTTCCCCTGAAGTTTTCTTGTAGTAGTTTCATAGTTTGAGGTCTTAGATTTAAGTCTTTAATCTGTTTTGACTTGATTTTTTGTATTTGATGAGAGATACAGGTCTAGTTTCATTATTTTGCATATGGGTATTTGGTTTTTCCGGCACCATCTACTGAGAGATAGTCTTTTCCCCAGTTCTTGACACCATTGTCAAAAATGTGTTCGCTACAGCTTTGTGTGGATTTGTTTCTGGGTTCTCTATACTCTTCCATTGGTCTATGTATCTGTCTCTATGCTGGTCCCATGCTTTTTTGGTTACTATAGCTCTGTAGTATAATTTGAAGTCAGGTAATGTGATTCCTCCAGTTTTGTTCTTTATGCTTAAGATAACTTTGGCCATTCTGGGTCTTTTTTGGATCCATATAAATTTTAGGATTGTTTTTTCTTTTTTCTGTGAATAAGGTCATTAGTATTTGAGTAAGTATTGCATTGAATTTTTAGATTGCTTTGGATTGCACAGATATTTTGACATTATTGATTCTTCCAATCTATGAACATGGTCCATTTCTTGGTGTCCTCTTCAATTTCTTTTATGAGTGTTTTGTAGTTTTTATTATAGAGATCTTTCACTTCTTTAGTTAATTCCCAGGTGTTTAACTTTATGTATGGCTATTGTAAATGGGATTATTGTTTTAAATTTCTTTTTCCGATTGTTTACTGTTGGCATGTAGGAATGCTACTGATTTTCGTATGTTGACTTTGTATCCTGAAAATTTACTGAAAAAATAGTTTTTTGTGGAGTCTTTAGGTTTTTCTAAATATAAGATCATATCATCTGCAAGGAAGGATAATTTGACTTTTTCCATTCCAATTTGGATGCACCTTACATGTTTCTCTTGTCTAATTGTTATAGCTGTGACTTCCAGTACTATGTGGAATAACAGTGGTGACAGTGGGTATCCCTGTTATGTGCCAGATCTTGGAGGAAAGACTTTCATTTTTTCTCTATTTAGTAAGATACTAGCTGTGGGTCTGTCCTATATGGCTGATATGATTTGGATGTGTCCCTACCCAAATCTCATCTTGAATTTTAATCCCCATAATTCCCATATTCCCCACGTGTCATTGGGAGGAACCCAGTGGGAAGTGACTGGATCACAGGGGCCGTTTCCCACATGCTCTTCTCGTGATAGTGAGCGAGTTCTTATGAGAGCTAATGGTTTCATAAGCCTCTGGCATTTCCCCTGCTCAAATTTACTCTCTCTTCTGCCACCTTGTAAAGAAGTTGCCTGCTTCTGCTTCGCCTTCTGCCATTATTGTAAGTTTCCAGAGGCCTCTCTGGCCATACAGAACTGTGAGTCAATGAAACCTCTTTTATTTTCTTAAATAAATTACCAAGTCTCGAGTATTTCTTTACAGCAGTGTGAGAATGGACTAATACAATGGCTTTTATTATGTCAAGGTATGTTCCATTTATACCCAGTTTTTGAGGGTTTTCATCATGAAAGGATGTTGAATTTTCTCAAATGCTTTTTCAGCATCAATAGAAATGATCATATGGTTTTATTTTTCACTCTGCTGATATGATGTATCACATTGATCATTTGCATATCTTGAACGATCCTTTTATCCCATAGATAAATCCCACTTGATTGTGATGCATGATCTTTCTAATGTGTTACTGAATTCCGTTTGCTAGTATTTTGTTTAGGATTTTTGCATCAATATTCATCAGAGATTTTGACTTACAGGTTTTGTTTTGTTTTGTTTTTGATGTGTCTTTGTCTGATTTTGGTATCAGGGCAGTAATGGTTTCATAGAATGAGTTTAGAAGTATCTCCTCCTACTCTATTTTTCAGAAGTGTTTGGATATAATTGGTAAGTTATTCTTTAAATATTTAGTGCAATTCAGCAGTGAAGCCATCAGGTCCTGGACTTTTATTTTTTTTTCTGGGAGACATTTTATTATGGATTCAAAGCCATTACTTGTTGTTGGTGTATTCAGATTTTTGGGTTTCTTTCTGATTCGGTCTTCATAGGTCTACGCATCTAGGAATTTGTCCAATTATTCTCAAGTTTTCAATTTATTGGCATACATTGCTTGTAGTAGCCATTAATGATCCTTTACATTTCTGCAGTATCAGTTGTAATGTCTTCTTTTTCGTCTCTGATTTTATTTATTTGGATCTTTTTTTTCTGGGTTAGTCTGACTAAAGGTTTGTCAATTACTATTTAAATTTTCAAAATAAAAAACTTTTTTATTTCATTGGCCTTTTGTATTGTTTTCTTCACTGTAATTTCATCTACTTCTGCTCTGATGCTTATTTTTTTCATTCTAATAATTTTGGGTATGGTTTGCCCTTGCTTTTCTTCTAGCTCTTTAACATACATCATTAGATTGTTTATTTGAAGTATTTCCCCTTTTTTGAGGTAGGCACTTACAGCTATAAACTTCCTTCTTAGTAGTTCTTTGGCTGTATTGCACAGGTTTTGGTAGGTGTTTTGTCATTATCTTTTGCTTAAAGAAAGTTTTATTTTTTTTTCTTAATTTCTTCATTGATCCACTGATCACTCAGGATAATATTGTTTAATTTTTGTGTATTCGTATACTTTCTAAAATTCCTCATGTTATTAATTTTTAGTTATATCCCATTGTGGCCATTGCGGATGCTTGATAATGTTTCGTTTTTAAAAAATATTTTAAGACTTGTTTTTAAAAATATAGTCTATCCTTGATAATGATCCTTGTGCTGAGGAAAATAATGCTTATTTTGAAGATGTCAGATGAAATGCTCTGTAAATATCTATTAGATCAATTTGGCCTATAATGTAGATTTCTCTTTGTTGATTTTCTGTCTGGAAGATCTTTCCAATGCTGAGGGTAAAGTGTTGAAGTCTCCAGCTGTTATTGTATTGGGACCTATCTCTCTCTTTAGCTCCAACAGTATTTGTTTTATATATCTGGGTATTCCAGTGTTGGGTGCATATATATTTAAATTTGTTATATCTTCTTACTGAAGTGACCTTCTTTGTCTCTTCTTATAGTTTTTGTCTTGAATTACATTTTGTCTGCTATAAGTATAGCAACTCATGCTCTTCTTTGGTTTCCATTGGCATGGAATATCTTTTTCCATGCCTCTATTTTAAGTATATATATGTCTTTATAGGTGAAGTGTGTTTCTTGTGGGAAACAAATTATTGGGTCTTGTTTCTTCATACATTTAACCAGTCTATGCATTTTGACTGGACAATTTAGTCCATTTACATTAAATGTTGTTATTGGTAAGTCAGGACTTACTCCTGCCATTTTGTTATGTGTTTTCTGGTTGTTTTGTTGTCATTTCTTTCTTCTTTCATTCCTTTCTCTCTTCCTTTTAGTGGAGTTGATTTTTCTCCGGTGATATGTTTTAGTTTCTTGCTTTTTATTTTTTGTGTCCTCATTGCATATTTTTTTGGTTTGAGTTTGCCATACCGCTTGCAAATATTATTTTATAACCCTGTATTTTAATCTTATAACAACACTTTTGCATAACCAAACAAGCAGAAAGAAAAATACTAAAAACTGTATTTCTTAAGTTTGCTTTCCCTCTTTGTATCTTTTTGTTGTTTCTATTTATATCTTATCGTATTGACTATGTCTTGAAAAGATTTTGTAGTCATTAGTTTTGATTTGTTCACTGTTTAGTCTTTGTATTTAGGACAAGAGTAGCTTACACACCACAATTCTAGTGTTAGAATATTTTGTGTTTTTCTGTGTACTTTCTATTACTAGTGAATTTTGTACCTTCAGGTGATTACTTATTATTCATCAATGTCCTTTCCTTTCTGACTGAAGCACTTCCTTTAGCATTTCTTGTACAATAGGTCTGGTGTTGATGAAATCCTTCAGCTTTTGGTTGAGAAAGTCTTTATTTCTCATTCATGTTTTAAGTGTATTGTCACCAGATATACGATTCTAGGGTAAAATATTTTTCCCTTAGCACTTTAAATATGTCATTCCACTCTCCTGTCCTGTAAGGTTTCCACTAAAAAGTCTGCTGCCAGATGTATTAAAGCTTTATTTTATGTGTGTGTGTGTGTTTTTTTTTTTCTCTAGCTGCTTTTAGGATTCCTTTTTTATCCTTGACCTTTGGTAGTTTGCTTATTAAATGCCTTGAGGTAGCCTTTTTTGGGTTAAATCTGCTTGGTGTTCTATAACCTTCTTGTACTTAAATATTGATACCTTTCCCTAGGTTTCAGAAGTTCTGTGTTATTATCCCTTTGAATAAAATTTCTATACCGATCTCTTTCTCTACCTCGTCTTTAAGGCCAATAACTCTTAAATTTGCTTTTTTGAGGCTCTTTTCTAGATCGTGTAGGAATGCTTCGTTATTTTGTTGTTGTTGTGTTTTCTGACTGTGTATTTTTAAAGAGCCTATCTTCGAGGTAACTAATGCTTTCTTCTGCTTGACCAATTCTGCTATTTAAAAACTCTGATGCATTCTTCAGTATGCCAATTTCATTTTTCAGCTTCAAAATGTCTGTATGATTTTTTTAATATTTCAATCTTTTTGTTAAATTTATTTGAGAGTATTCTGAATTCTTTCTCTGTATTATCTTGAATTTCTTTTTGTTTCCTTAACACAGCTATTTTCCTTCCCTGGTTTTAATTGAGAATTTTTAAGTTTCTCTCCCTGCCCTCTTAGCATATGAACTATATTTTTAAAAAACTAATTTTAGTTGTTCTGAGTTTGCAATATGCATTCACATCTAATCAAAGTTCACATCTAATCAAAGTCCTCTTGCAAATAACACTATACCACTTCATTGGCAATGTAAGCATAATAGTAGAGTATTTCTAATTTCTCTCACCAGTCATTTACATCATTTTGTTATTTGTTTACTTATCTATAAGTTATACTGCCTGAATACCTTGTTGCTATCACTATTTTGACCATATTTTTATCTGTTAAATTAATTAAGAATAAAATATTTACTTTTACCTTCATTTATTTCTTTTCTAATGCTGTTCCTTTTATATATATCTGGGTTTTTAAGCTTTGTTATTTTCTTCCTCAATAACTCATTTTCACATTACTTGCAAGACAAGTCTACCATGACAAAGTCCATCATTTATTTTTGTCTGAGAAATTATACTTTTCCTTCAATTTTGAAGAATAAATTTCACTGTATTCAGAATTCTAAGTTGCTGAGGATTTTTTCAACACTTTAAATATTTCTCGCTACACTTTTCTTGTTCTCATGTTTTGTAAAACTAAGTGTGTGGTAATTCTCTAAATAAGGTGTGCCCCAGGCCTTATGGCTTTTTTTCAGGCCATTCTCTTTGTCTTTGATTTTGTGTACTTTGAATATTGTATACCTAGAAGTTGATGTTTTTGGTATTTATCCTGCTTAGTGTTCTCTGAGTTTCCTGTTTCTGTGTTTTTTTTAATCTATCATTAATTATGCAGAATTATCAGTCATTATTGCTCTAACTATTTCTTCTTTATTTTTTCATCTCTCTCTTCATCTTTCTTCTTCCCTCACCCACTTCTCTCTTTCTGGTTTTCTCATTACACTTCTGTTATAGCCTTTATAATTGTCTCAGTTCCTAGGTAGTATGCTGTAAGTTTTTTTGTTATTATTTTTCCTCTTTGCATTTCAGTTTTGTATGTTTTTACTTACATTTTTTCAAACTCATCAATTTTTTTGCTTGGCCCTGTCTAGTCTATTGATGAGTTTATCAAAAGCATTCTTGCCAGGTATGATGGCTCATGCCTGTAATCTCAAAACTTTGGGAGGCCAAGGCAGGAGATTGCTTGAGCCCAGGATTCCAAGAGCTGCCTGGGCAACATAGTGAGACTCCATCTCTACAAAAAAATCTTTTTTAGATTAGCCAGTCATGATTGCATGTGCCTGTAGTCCTACTTACTCAGGAGGCTAAGGCACGATGACTGCTTGAGCCCAGGAGTTTGAAGCTACAGTGAGACATGATCACACCACTGCACTCTAACATGGACAACATAGAGAGATCCAGTCTTAAAATATAAATAAATAAATAAATTAGAAAGCATTATTTATTTATTTCTCTATCTTTTTTTTATTTTAACATTACCTTTTGATTTTTTAAAAAGTTTTTTAAGTAACTCTTGCATTAACCATCTGCTTTTCCATTAAAGCTCTTAGCATATTAATCACACTTGTTTTACGTTTCTGGTCTAATAATTCCAACATATCTGCCATATTTGAATCTGGTTCTGATGTTAGCTATGTCTCTTCAATAATGTGTGAATAATGCGGTTCTTAATGTGTGAATTGTGCAGTTCTTTCAGTTGTGTGCTTTTGGTATTATTCAGGAGTTATATTGATGTGGTAGTAAGGTGTCAGGGGAGGGGGAGCATTTTATTGTTCTATGATGAGGTCTAAACCTTTTAATGAACACGTGCTAAGTCATTCTCTCTACCCCCATTAGATTAGACGAGAAGGCTTCTAGAGGGGGCTAGATTTGGATAGTTTCCTTTCTCCATATTGAAGCCTGTAATGATCAGAAAATGGGTATTTTCCTTCCCCTGGATTACTTAGGCTCTGGTAAAATTCCAGCAGATTGGACTCTTGTAAAATAGTTTCCTTTGAGGGAATACCTTGGTAAGAACATAATGCTCTGAGCATTAATTCATAATGAATAATACACTTCCTTCTTTTCTGTCGTGAAGGAGGAGCAGGTTTTTCTCTAATTTTCACTGTGAGAACCTGGTAGGGCTACAGGAGGTAAAACTCACACCAGTGTTGGACCCTTCCTGGAATTTTAACTCTCAGACTTGTTCACACTAAGCATTCAGCAAATATTCAAGTAAAGTTTAAGTTTTCCTATCCTTGTATTGGTTTTTACACATTGCGAGTGTTGTTACACCCCTGGAGAATTTCCATGGGGAAGAAAAAGAAAAAGTAAATTTATCAATAAAATCAAAAGCTATTTCTTTTATAAAACGTTAAACTATTAACTACTGTCATGTCTGATCCAAGTAAAGGAGAGAAAAAACACAAATAAGTAACTTTAGGAGAGGATAATGTTTCCTCTCCTCAGCTTCACCTCCAGTAAGTTGTGATTCTTTCTACCTGCATGTCTCTGCTTCCAGTTTTGGGGGCAGAGTAGTTTGCCCTGTGACCTCAATTCTCTGATGAATCTAGAAAAAAATTGTTGATTTTTAGTTAGTTCAACGTTTTACTTAATTTGAGAATGGAAGTGATGATTTCTAGACACCTTATATGCTGGACTGAAACTGGAAGTAATTTTGTTTTCTTAAGTACCAACAACATCTGACAAATATTGTCTACAAAGTAACATAATATCATTTATCTTTGTTATTTTAATAAAAAATGTGCATAAGCAATATATGATTATATATTCATATGTATTTTTTCTCAGTACCATAGAAGAACTGAGATTAGTTTTCTTTTTTTTATTTTATTATTATTATACTTTAAGTTTTAGGGTACATGTGCACAATGTGTAGGTTTGTTACATATGTATACATGTGCCATGTTGGTGTGCTGCACCCATTAACTTGTCATTTAGCATTAGGTATATCTCCTAATGCTGTCCCTCCCCCCTCCCCCCACCCCACAACAGTCCCCGGAGTGTGATGTTCCCCTTCCTGTGTCCATGTGTTCTCATTGTTCAATTCCCACCTATGAGTGAGAATGGAAAGGACTCCCTATTTAATAAATGGTATTGGGAAAACTGGCTAGCCATATGTAGAAAGCTGAAACTGGATCCCTTCCTTACATCTTATACAAAAATTAATTCAAGATAGATTAAAGACTTACATGTTGGACCTAAAACCATAAAAACCCTAGAAGAAAACCTAGGCAATACCATTCAGGACATAGGCATGAGCAAGGACTTCATGTCTAAAACACCAAAAGCAATGGCAACAAAAGCCAAAATTGACAAATGGGATCTAATTAAACTAAAGAGCTTCTGCACAGCAAAAGAAACTACCATCAGAGTGAACAGGCAACCTACAGAATGGGAGAAAATTTTTGCAACCTACTCATCTGACAAAGGGCTAATATCCAGAATCTACAATGAACTCAAACAAATTGACAAGAGATTAGTTTTCATTTCCCCTCCAACACCCATTGCCCTTCCTTCAAATAATCACTGTTAACATTTTGGTATACAAGACTTCCAGACCTTTTTATACTGTTACCTATATAACTATGTTTCCATTGCTATATCCACAATGTATTTAGTTTTAAATATTTGGTTTAAAGATGTATATATTATTCTTTAATAATTTTGCATTGTTTTTTAATTTGATCACTTCCTCAATCATAAAGTTACTTATTTGTGTTTTTTTCTCTTCTTTGTTTTGATCAGACATGACAATAGTTTAATGTTTTATGAAAGAAATGGCTTTTGATTTTATTGATAATTTTACTTTTTGTTTTTCTTTCCCATGGAAGTTCTCCAGGGGTTGAGCGATGCTCAGTAAAGAGCTATTCAAGCCTTGGTATGATTATGGATCAATCAAGGCAGTGGTCTACAAATTGCATAGGCTTAAAAGTAAATTGAAACTAATTCTAACATTAAAATAATAAAATCATGCTAAAAATATTTAACCACTTTGTACACTTTGACTTTTTTTGTTCATGCTTTCTTCTTCTTCTTTTTTTTTTAATGGAGTCTCACTCTGTGGTCCAGGGTGGAGTGAAGCGCAACTTTCAACTCCCAGGTTTAAGTGATTCTCCTGCCTCAGCCTCCTGAGTAGCTGGGATTACAGGCTTACACAACCACATCCGTATACTTTTTGTATTTTTAGTAGAGATGGGGTTTTGTCATGTTGGCCAGGGTTGTCTCGAACTCCTGGCCTCAAGTGATCCTGCCTGCCTCGGCATCCCAAGGTGCTGGGATTACAGGCGTGAGCAACCATGTCTGGCCACTTTATTCTTTATTAATGTGTTTCTGTAGCTTTGTCAGAGTTTATTTTGTAGTTCTTTTTAAGAATTGTTGACTTGAATGCTTAGTTCATTCATTTTTATTTCCTCTTGTTCTCTAATGTATTGGTTCAAGACTAAAAATTTATCTGAATGTCATTTTGGCTACATTCCATACATTGTGATATATAATGTCTTCACTATAGTTCGTTTCTAAACCATCTGCATTTAAAATTTTTATTTCTTGATATTAGCCCTTTGTCAGATGAGTAGATTGCACAAAGTTTCTCCCATTCTGTAAGTTGCCTGTTCACTCTGATGGTAGTTTCTTTTGCTGTGCAGAAGCTCTTTAGTTTAATTAAACCCCATTTGTCAATTTTGGCTTTTGTTGCCATTGCTTTTGGTGTTTAAGACATGAAGTCCTTGCCCATGCCTATGTCCTGAATGGTATTGCCTAGGTTTTCTTCTAGGGTTTTTATGGTTTTAGGTCTAATATGTAAGTGTTTAATCCATCTTGAATTAATTTTTGTATAAGGTGTAAGGAAGGGATCCAGTTTCAGCTTTCTACATATGGCTAGCCAGTTTTCCCAGCACCATTTATTAAATAGAGAATCCTTTCCCCATTGCTTGTTTTTGTCAGGTTTGTCAAAGATCAGATGGTTGTAGATATGTGGCATTATTTCTGAGGGCTCTGTTCTGTTCCATTGGTCTATATCTCTGTTTTGGTACCAGTACCATGCTGTTTTGGTTACTATAGCCTTGTAGTAGCTTGATGGTAGCTTGATGGGGATGGCATTGAATCTATAAATTACCTTGGGCAGTATGGCCATTTTCAAGATATTGATTCTTCCTACCCATGAGCATGCAATGTTCTTCCATTTGTTTGTATCCTCTTTTATTTCACTGAGCAGTGGTTTGTAGTTCTCCTTGAAGAGGTCCTTCACATCCCTTGTAAGTTGGATTCTAGGTATTTTATTCTCTTTGAAGCAATTGTGAATGGGAGTTCATTCATGATTTGGCTCCCTGTTTGTCTGTTATTGGTGTATAAGAATGCTTGTGATTTTTACACATTGATTTTGTATCCTGAGAGTTTGCAGAAGTTGCCTATCAGCTTAAGGAGATTTGGGGCTGAGACGATGGGGTCAAACAAATTTACAAGAAAAACACAAACAACCCCATCAAAAAGTGGGTGAAGGATATGAACAGACACTTCTCAAAAGAAGACATTTATGCAGCCAAAAGACACATGAAAAAGTGCTCATTGTCACTGGCCATCAGAGAAATGCAAATCAAAACCACAATGAGAACCATTTAGAATGGCCATCATTAAAAAGTCAGGAAACAACAGGTGCTGGAGAGGATGTGGAGAAATAGGAACACTTTTACACTGTTGGTGGGACTGTAAACTAGTTCAACCATTGTAGAAGTCAGTGTGGTGATTCCTCAGGGATCTAGAACTAGAAATACCATTTGACCCAGCCATCCCATTACTGGGTATATACCCAAAGAATTATAAATCATGCTGCTATAAAGACACATGCACACGTATGTTTATTGTGGCACTATTCACAATAGCAAAGACTTGGAACCAACCCCAATGTCCAACAATGCTAGACTGGATTAAGAAAATGTGGCACATATACACCATGGAATACTATGCAGCCATAAAAAAGGATGAGTTCATGTCCTTTGTAGGGACATGGATGAAGCTGGAAACCATCATTCTCAGCAAACTATCACAAGGACAAAAAAACAAACACCGCATATTCTCACTCATCGGTGGAAATTGAACAATGAGAACACTTGGGCACAGGAAGGGGAACATCACACACCCGGGCCTGTTGTGGGGTGGGGGGAGGGGTGAGGGATAGCATTAGGAGATATACCTAATGTTAAATGACGAGTTAATGGGTGCAGCACACCAACATGGCACATGGATACATATGTAACAAACCTGCACGTTGTGCACATGTACCCTAAAACTTAAAGTATAATAAAAAAATATACTAAAAACATCAAAAATGATGAAAATGTTCACAATAAATTGTTAAGTTGAAAAAAAATTTTATTTCTTTTTTAATTCACACATTATATTCCAGCTTGTGGGTTTTTTCATTATTTGTTTTCAATTTT
The DNA here is from genome assembly GCF_028878055.3 of Symphalangus syndactylus. Taxonomy (NCBI): domain Eukaryota; kingdom Metazoa; phylum Chordata; class Mammalia; order Primates; family Hylobatidae; genus Symphalangus; species Symphalangus syndactylus. The sequence goes on from NC_072447.2 coordinate 92,844,689, forward strand.
ACACTGGACAGTTTATTTACCCTCTTCTTTTTATTTTATTTCTAGTTTCCTGTGTGTCTTTGAACATGGTTACGTTTTATTAATGTGATTTGCATGTTAGAGCATAATGTGCACTTTGCAATGTGTTCAGAGTAATTGATCTTTATCAAATTAATCTGATTACCTATGTTATTCACTTCTATTGCCTTGATTATTTTTGTCTGTTTATTCTATCATTTTCTAAAAAAAAAATCCAATCATGACTATAGAGTTCTTATTTTCTTAACAGACATTTTATACTTTAATTTTCAATATATTAATAAAATAAAAACTTACAGTAGTTTCATAGCTTTGACTGAGATGGTGTATTCTGACGAGATAGTAAATAGAGCCGAAGAACAAAGTTATCTGATACCAGTCCCCTAGAGTTAAAACACGCAGTCCAGAAGTTAGGAGCTGAACCTTGGATGATTAAAATATCCTAGAAATGAAGCCAGTCAACTAAACCATCTTATACCACAATCAAAATACAGAGCAATTTGTATTAGTTTTGAAAAACAATGTACACGTTTTGGTTTTAGAAAATTAAAATACATGTAAAAAAGTAGGCCAAAACCTGCAGTTAGAAAATAAGCCTTAAATAGCACAAATAAAAAAGCTCTCTTTCATGGATTAACTACGGCAATGGTCTAAATAACATATGCTTAAAGGTAAATTGAAACTAATTATTTTACGACATTATAATAATAAAATCATGTTTAAAATTTTCAACTACAATGTACACTTCTATTTTTTTGTGTAAAGACAGGTTCAGAGAAAGTGCTGGCATTGACAGCTATATGTAGGTTACAAGCTACAGCTCATAGTTCTATTCTTGAACTTAGTATAAACACAGCATGGAGAGAGAGACAAGGGTGAGAGAAGGGAACGAAAAGTGTTTCCATTTCACCAAGCACATTTTATGTCATTTGAATATCAGGACATTTTCCTTAGCTATTGCTCTAGAAATAATCTTAATGTTTCTGAATATTAAGCTTATTCTTGAGACTCCTTAGCTTATTTTATTTGTAATATATTTCTAGCAATTAGAAATAACATTCATTTAATGCTCTTAGATTATGTTAGAACTAATTTTTAAAGGAGGAAGAATCTTCAAAATAAAATATCTTAATTAGAAGCAGCATGGTTCTTATTCTTTATTCTACAAATTACACATATTGTGTTTATGTGGTTTAGTCCTGACATGTGATGGAGAAAAAAAATAAAGTAAATCAAAAGGAAAGTACACAGAACACAAGACAGGGAGATATCTGAGATATCAACATATGTAGGAAATTGTCGGCAGGGCAGGGTGGCTCACTCCTGTAATCCCAGCATTTTAAGAGGTCAAGGCAGGTGGATTGCCTGAGCTCAGGAGTTCGAGATCAGCCTGGGCAAAACGGTGAAACCCCATCTATAGTAAAATACAAAAAACTATCCAGGCATGGAGGTGTGTGCCTGTAGTCCCAGCTACTTGGGAGGCTGAGGCAGGAGGATTGCTAGAACCCAGGAGGCGGAGGTTGCAGTGACCCAAGATCACGCTACTGCACTCCAGCCTAGGTGACAGAGTGACACTCCATCTCCCCCCAATAAAGAAAGAAAATTGTCAAGGGAACACAGCAAATGAGCAATTTGTAAACTCTCAACAGACTTTGGAGCCAAATATAGAAATTCTGACTTTCAGTTCTAGCAGAGATTGAAGTGTAATTTGATTTTCTGTTGTATGTGTGGGCCAAACTAATGAACAAGCGAAGTATAATTTCAAAGGTTTGGGAAATGTACACATTGTAAATACAGTTGCATATTATATGAAGTAATTAAAAGTTAATTTCTTTTTGAGATGTGTTTTCGCTCTTGTTGCCCAGGCTGGAGTGCAATGGCGTGATCTCGGCTCACTGCAACCTCCACTTCCCAGGTTCAAGCTATTCCCCTGCCTCAGCCTCCCGAGTAGCTGGGTTTAGAGGCACCTGCCACCATGCCCGGCTAATTTCTTTGTATTTTTAGTAGAGATGGGGTTTCACCATGTTGGCCAGGCTGGTCTCGAACTCCTGACCTCAGGTGATCCACCTGCCTCAGCCTCCCAAAATGCTGGGATTACAGCCGTGAGCCCAGCCAAAACTTATTAATTGTATATCAAACATTAACTAGCTGTGTGATCTTGGACAAGTCACATAATCTATTTTCTCCAATATTACTCCAGTATAAAGTTCTGTGATTCCCATATATTTTTAAACTGATGTATTATTAAACAGATGCCATCATCCAACCTTAGCATCCAATCAGTAGCTAATGTAAATGAAAACATAGGTAAATCACTCTACAATTCTCTGAAGCTATGAGCTGTTGTTTATAATATAGAGAATACATTTGAGATAAATTATGCAGGTAAACCCTTACAGTTGGCAAAATATGTCAAACTTCCCTAAACTCTACTTTCTAAATAATCGAACTTTCTGTTGATTGTCATGTCGATAAGCCATGGAAATGTACTGTCAGATGGCCAACTAGAAACAGCCAGGTGAAACAAGGGACAAGAACAACTGGTGAACTTCTAACAGATCTTCAGAGGGAAGGCACTGACAGTGGACAGAGGGAAGACACAGAAGCTGGGCTAAAGTAGGAGGAAGCTGGGAACCCTGCATAGGACTACCATGCACCAGGACTTGTTCCTGGCTCCTAGTGACTCTGGGGGAACAGGTGAGTTGAACTGTCAAGAAACAACACACTTTCATCATGTGCCTATGAAATTCTGGCATAGGAGACCCCTCAACCACTGTGGACACTTGAGTTGGCAGGGAGAGCTGCTTAGAGAATTGGTAAGGACAGCAAGGCTGCCAATGTGGAACCCAGAGAGTTTGGTGTGAAGGTGTCTGTAGTGGAGCACAGCCAGGATCACTCATCCCTGCTAAACGCCACTTGCTCCCAGAGAAGACTTTAGCCACAGGGGAACTATCTGGAACTAAAGTCTGAAGGACAGTCTTGCTATCAGATGGGGCCAGTATGACCTGAGTATCTCTTGGTCTGCTGCCCTCTCCCAGGGCCTCAGCCTGACTGTGCCTGCTAGCAGTGCAGACTGACAAAAATATAGCCAGGTATGGTGGTGTGCACCTGTAATCCTAGTCACTCAGGAAGCTGAGACAGGAGAATAGCTTTAACCCAGGAGACACAGGTTGCAGTGAGCCGAGACTGCACCACTATACTCCAGCCTGGGTAATAGAGTGATACTCTGTCTCAAAAATAAAATAAAATAGAAACAACCTAACATCAAAACTATAAGAACTAGAGAACCAAGACAAACCAACCCCAAAGCTAGCAGAAGACAAGAAATCACCAAAGTCAGAGCTGAACTTAAAGAGATTGAGACATGAAAAGCCATTCAATCAATAGATCCAGGAGTTTTCTTTTTGAAAAACTTAATAATACAGATAGACTGCTAGCTAGAGTAATAAGAAGAAAAGAAGGAAGATGCAAATAATCACAATTAGAAACAACAAAGGGGATATTACCAGTGACCCCACAGAAATTCAACCATCAGAGAATATTATGAGCACCTATATGCACACAAACTGGAAAATCTGGAAGAAATGAACAAATTCCTGGACACATACACCCTCCCAAGACTGAACCAGAAAGAAATTGAATCCCTGGACAGACCAATAGCAAGCTCTGAAATTGAATCAGTAATAAATTGACTACCACCCAAAAAAAGCCAAGGACAAGACAGATTCATAGCCTAAATTTTCTAGATGTACAAAGAAGAGCTAATATCATTTCTACTGAAACTATTCCAAAAAAAATTGAGGAGGAGATACTCATCTCTAACTCATTCTATGAGGCCAACATTATTCTGATACATAACCTGGCAGAGATACAGCAAAAAAGAAAACTTCAGGCCAATATCCTTGGTGAACATCAATGCAAAAATTATCAACAAAATACTAGCAAGCCAAATCCAATAGCACACCAAAAAGCTAATCTACCACAATCAAGTAGGCTTTGTCTTTAGGATGCAAAGTTCATTTAACATATGCAAATCATTAAATGTGATTCATTACAGAAACAGAACTGAAGACAATATCCACATGATTATCTCAAAAGAGGCAGAAAAGGCTTTTGATAAAATTTAACACCGATTAATGTTAAAAACTCTCAATAAACTACGTAATGAAGGAACACACCTCAAAATAATAAGAGCCATCTATGACAAACACACAGCCAACATCAAAGTTAAAAATCAGCACAAGACAAGGATGTCCTCTCACACTACTCCTATTCAACGTACTATTGGAAGTCCTGGCCAGAGAAATCAAACAAGAGAAATAAATAAAAAGACAACATAATTCTATATCTAGAAAACCCCATAGTCTTACTCTGAAAGTTCCTTCAGCTGAAAAACAACTTCAGCAAATTCTCAGGATACAAAATCAACATACAAAAACTACTAGCATTTCTATACACCTCAAATTCAAGCTGAGAGCCATATCAGGAATGCAATCCCATACATAATAGCCTCAAAAAAGAATAAAATACCTAGGTATGCAAATAACCAAGGAGGTGCAAGATCTCTACAATAAGAGCTACAAAACACTGCTCAAAGAAATCAGAGACGACACATACAAATGGAAAAAACATTCCATGCTCATTGATAGAAAGAATCAACATTATTAAAATGACCATGCTGCCCCAAACCATCTATAGAATCAATGCTATTTCTATCAAATTACCAATGACATTCCTCACAGAACTAGACAAATCTATTTTAAAATTCATATGGAACCAAAAAGAGCCTGAATAGCCAAGGCAATCCTAGGCAAAAAGAATAAAGCTGGAGGAATCACACTACCCAACTTCAAACTTTACTACAGGACTACTGTAAACAAAGTAGCATGGTACTGCTACAAAAACAGACATATAGACTAATGGAACAGAATAGAGAGCCCAGAAATAAGACCACACAGCCACAAACATCTGATCTTTGACAAAGCTGACAAAATTAGGCAATGAGGAAAGGAGTTCCTATTCAATAAATGGTGCTGGTATAACTGCCTAGCCGTATGTGGAGACTGAAACTGGACCCCTCTCTTATACTATATACAAAGATCAACTAAAGATGGATTCAAGAATTAAATGCAAAACCCAATACTATAAAAACCCTGGAAGACAACCTAGGCAATACCATTCTGTACATAGGAAAGGGCAAAATATTTATGCATAAGACACCAATAGCAATTGTAACAGAAGCAAAAACTGACAAATAGGATATAATTAAACAAAAGAGCTCTGCACAGCAAAATAAATAATCAGTAGAGTAAACAGGAAACCTCCAGAATGGGAGAAAATTTTCACAAACTGTGCATCTGACAAAGGCCTAATATCTAGTATATATAGGGAATTAAAACAAATTTTCAAGAAAAAATACTTCATCAAAAAGTGGGCAAAGGACATGAACAGACACTTTTCAAAAGAAAGCATACATACCGTCAAAAAGTATATGAACAAAAGCTCCACATCATTGATTAATATAGAAATATAGATCAAAACCACAATGAGAAGCCATCTTACACCAGTCAGAATGGCTATTATTAAAAAGTCAAAAATTAACGGATGGTGGTGAGGTTGTGGGGAAAAAGAAATGCTTATACACTGTTGGTCAGAGTGTAAATTAGTTTGACCATTGTGAAAAGCAGTGTGGCAATTCTTTAAAGAGGTAAAAAGAAAACTATAATTTGACCTAGCAAACCCATTACTGGATATATAACCAAAGGATTATAAATCATTCTATCATAAACGTGCATGTATATGTTCTTTGCTGCACTATTCACAATAGCAAAGACATAGAATTAACCTAAATGTCCATTGATGGTAGATTGGATAAAGAAAATGTTGTACATATACACCATGGAATATTATGCAGCCATTAATAAGAATAAGATCACGTTGTTTGCAGGAACATGCATGGATCTGGTGGCCATTATTTTTAGCAAACTAACACAGGAACAGAAAACCAAATACCACATGTTCTCACTTATAAGTGAGAGCTAAATGATGAGAACACATGAACACATAGAGGGGAACAACAGATACTGGGGCATAGTGGAGGGTGCAGAGTGCAAAGAGGGAATCAGGAAAAAAAACAAGTAATGGGTACTAGGCTTAATATCTGGATGATGAAATAATCTGTACAACAAACCTCCATGACATGGGTTTGCCTATATAACAAACCTGCTCATGTATCCCTGAACTTAAAATATAAGTTTAAAAAAATGTGCTGTAGGTCCATGTTTGCCTCCTCAGAATCACAGAAATATCTTTTATTTCATGACACCTGGTTTTCCACTCAGGAAAATAAAAGGATAGTCACTGTAACTAAAATTAAACGATGTTTTTTAAGCTTTTAGTTCACCTTGGACATTAGCAGATCATTCTGGAAAATAGCCCATTCTTATAAAAATAGATATAACTTGCCTTTTGATTATAGAAGAGAATGTACAAGGTGAATGAAAAGATGCTATACTATACTAATATATATCATTGTGTGGATTTTTAAATGTAAAAATGTTACTTTTGCTTTTTACCATCATCAAATGTAAATGAGGTCAAACGTGCTGTTGGACTTTTATGTAATTTACCATAAAAAAAAACTCTCTGTTTGGAATCAGTTGCAATCTTGCTTCCTTTGTGTATAAATCTTTAAGTTGTGTGTCATTTTAGTTATATCTGTCTCCTAAAGACTCAAGCAAAATGCTGTTTATACAGTAAACAGTTAATATTGGTATGTGTTAAATTAATTAGTGAACAAGTAAGTCTTATATACATTGTGTTCTTAAAAGGAACTTGAAGACCCTTTTTACTTCCTTATGCCAAGCCTAGAACAAATTATAAGTCTCTCACTAACTTATTTCTCTCCCTGGGACTTAATTCTCGCTGACCCATCTAGTTCTTCATAATCAAAGGTGCCCTTAAAGTCAATGGTTTAGACACACAATCCTCAATAACTTCAGCCTTTTCAGTTTGATTCTCTTTTTGTTGCCATTAAAAGTAATTGCACAAATGGAAATCATTTTTGCATCAACCTAATACTAAAACTCCTGCAACCCAAATTTATGATAAGTTAAATAAAGGGGAATGGGGGAAGAAAGTGATTTTCACCCAGTCTGTGCCCCAGTGTTACAGCTCTCATTATTTTCCTTCATCTAATTGATTTACCATTTAATTTTTTATCTTATTTGACATTTTTATAATATCTCCTTTACCCCTCTATAATTGGCATTTAATCATTAGAATATTGGGTCAATAGAAGAGAACATATAATCTGTGTATGTACTTGGTTGTATAAATGATATTGCTCAATATGAACTTGGTTCAGTATTATTTGACACTTTCATCAACACTCTGTATATTAAGAAACAAACATCTTTGAGAGAAGCATGGGCATTTGAGTAGCTTACTCTAAAGAGCAAAGAAGGATAAACACAATTTTGGGAAGTGTTTGGAAACTAACATATTTAAGTTAGTTAAAGAAGCCGTATTAACAAACACAAATTAGTTAATGTTATTTTAATAGCATGACATTACCAAGATGGCAGAGAAGGAGATACATGCCTTCATCCCCCAATAAAAACAACTAATATAGAAAACCATTCTAATTCAAATTAACCCAGAGAGGGCCGGAGGGCCCATTAAAGAATCTGCAGCAACACACTGGAGCAAATAAAATAAAGAATATCCAATTAGAAAGGATCTCCAGTTAGATCAACATACCTGAGATGTGAAGAGATGGTTAGGAACAGAGAGGAAAGATGGAGGATATTGGTGTCAGCCACACTGTAGGAAACACCATGGTCCCCGGCAGCCTTCTCCACAGAGGATACTAGCATCTCTTACCACTGAAGCAACCAACAGCCATTCCCAACAGGGAACACCAGAGGAGATATGGTTATACACTTCTCCCCAGCTCAAAAAGCATCCATTGTTCAGTTCCTTTGGGAAAATAGTTTCCACCTTTCTCAACCTTGCATGTGCCCCAGTCCTAGAGTTGTGGCTGACCCACAAGTACCTGCAGTCCATATCCAGGCTCTCTAGCTGCACTGGACTCTCTCATGTTTCAGACACTAGAGCCATCAGCATAGTCACCTAGTTTACACTCCATATCCCAAAGTCAGACCTTGCTGTGTATTCCTGAGGTCTAGTACTGGCTCAGCCACTATAGAAGACCAGGCAGCTTCCAGCCTCCAGAGCCAATTTTCTGTGCTCCCATTTTTGGCTTTCTGTCTTAATGCTTTGCAAGCTGTTACCAACACAGTGATAGAGCGGCTTGCAACCTGGACACCAGCTCAGTGACCACAGAGAGTTAGGCTCTGTTCTGACACTAGAGCTGTTCTAAACTCTGTGTACACCTGTACTCTCACTGTTTTCCTGGCTACTTCATAAGCATCCATGACTCATACTTTTAGCACTATGGCACTGGGGTGCCACCAACATGGGCAACAGTGCCATTACCACCTCAAATCACAGAACCGTAGTCCCTTCAAACAGGTTCATGCTTCAGACCTCAGCTCCACAGCTGTTCCATAGTACCACTCAATAGACCCCAATGAAACCATCATGATGAGGGGGCTCATAAGCCAGATCCATTGTTAAAAGGAATCCCCTCAGCCAAAACTTCCCAGGAGAGAGAAAGGGAGATCAGGAAGAACATAAAAGGCATTGCCACCAAAGACCACAACAACCCTTGCTGCCACCATGGACAGTATTGGCAGCTGAGGATACCTGCAGTCTTCATCAATACCAGTATCAGCTGACACAGCTGTGCAAAGTTGACAGAGCTACACCCTCACTGTTGTTAGAATCACTGCACCCCATCCAGTTTGCACCCTTGCACTACCACATAGAGGTTTTTGTTTTTCACGACAAAGCTGAACCATAGTGTCTGCAAGAGGAGAATACTCCAGAAAATGTGCCGACATTAAACATAAGGGAAAAAGAATATTTAAAAACCAAGGAGACTCTTGACAAGCTGACAGCCAGGTAGACAAATGGAAGGATACTAAGCACAGCACCCTGTGGCTAATGGTTCTTCCTGCTGAAGCCTGCACTCACCAGTGTTAGCCAGTTCTCAAGTCACAGCTGGATATTCAGATCCCATTGCATTGGTTTGTTAAATGCTTCAGTGAAAAAAATCTGTGTACTAGGGAAGCAAGTTGAATTATTAGGAGCTGCTAAATGGAAAGGCCCTAATGACAAAGAATCAACAGGAGCTCCAGCCTGAGACAATCAGTCCAAACTGAATCCTGCCAATAATTCATATATAAGTGCAGAAGCAGATGCTGCACCAGTCAAGCTTCAGTTGAGACCACAGCCCCAGCCTCCTGAGAAACATTGAGATAAAGAAAAAATGTGAGCCCTGTCTGGATCTTGTTCTGCAAAAACTATGATACGATAAATGTTTCTGACTTACACTGTGAACTTCTTTTCCAAGAACCATTACAGGAACACACCAGGAAAACTAAAAAAGTTTACAGATCCTATGAAAGTAGTGACATACTGCTGCAAACTCCATGAGACAGGCAAAAAGCTCTGAGTACCCAAAGCGTGACAGGAGGAACTCCTGCCTCCATACACATATGCCCACTAGGAAATCTGAAAATCCAGATAATGGGCAAAGAATCTAACCTTATCTAGAAGTAGACCGGATTTAGGGAGCTGTGCAAAATACAAAAGTAAAAGCAGGCAGGGCCTGGTGGCTCACACCTATAATCCCAGCACTTTGAGTGGCTGAGGTGGGCAGATCATCTGAGGTCAGGAGTTCGAGACCAGCCTGACCAACATGGTGAAACCCCATCTCTACTAAAAACACAAAATTAGCAGTGTGTGGTGGTGCATGCATGTAATCCCAGCTACTTGGGAGGCTGAGGCAGGAGAATTGCTTGAACCCGGGAGACAGAGGTTGCAGTGAGCGGAGATTGCACCATTGCACTCCATCCTGGGTGACAGAGTGAAACTCCATCTCAAAAAAAAAAATAAATAAAGTAAAAGCAGCAGCAGGAAGAGCCTTGTAGGCACTCCCAATCTCAAGCTGGAGCCCAAGGAAACAATTCATAATTAAATTCTCACAAGACGCTCGGGGAAGGCAGCCAGTGGAATTAGGGAGGGGGGTCACAGAATGAAAGAAGTTTCCAACTGAATTTTGTGATAATTTCAACTGGACACAAAGGTCCTTGGCAGAATCTGGGGGGTGAACAGGAACTGCTGCAGATTTAAGTGCGGAAGCCACTACCATTGTGGGCACATGGGAGAGGGTGTGGCCTGAAAGACATGCTTGCTCTGTCAATGGGAAAGCTCATGGCCTGGCACAGGTATGAGTTCTGTGCACAAGCTGCCTGTACCTAAAATTGGTGCTGTTAGTGGGGCACTGCAGGAACCTGACCAGCCTCACCAACCGCATGGGATTTGGGTGAGGCCTTTCGCTACCAGCTATCCCCCGCTTCCCTGGTGAACTATACTGCACAGCAGAGACAGCCGTAATCCCATATGGAAAATAATCCCAACGGCCTAAGGACCACCTTCCATCCTGAACAGTGGCTATAGCAAGCCCTGTCCAAGGAGAGTCTGAGCCCAGACCTTCCTAACCCTGCCCCCACCTGATAGTATTTCTCTGCCTGCCCTGGTAGCTGAACACAAAAGACATACATTCTCGGGAGCTTTATGGCCCCACCCATCATTCGAGAAACCCGAGTACTCTTCCTTGCCAATGTAGGGCAAGATTATATCCCCCTTCTACTACTGCTGCTGGTGCTCTTTTAAAAGTGCCACCTCCTGTTGGGAGGCCAACCAACTCAGGCCATTACGGCAACCGATGACAGAATAACACTGCTCCCAGGAAGGAGGAAACAATAGCTAATATCACTGCCTGCAACATCCTGGCTAACCAGAGGTTCCAAGTCTGCCCATGTGACAACTTAGCTGCTAGCATAACCAGCATTTGAGAAAGCCAGCACACTAAACCTATCTAAAACCAAGGATTCTTACAGTCTCCATCACTCCCACCACCACCACCAGAGCAGATGCTGTTATCAATGACTGGGAGACCTGAAGACTGATCACATCACTGGACTCTTTGCAGACATTCTCCAACACCAACCCAGAGCCTGGTAGCCCTGCTGGGTGGCTAGAACCAGAAGAGCAATAACAACCACTGCAGTCTGGCTCTCAGGAAGCCCCATCCCTAGGGGAAGGGGAAGAGCACTACAGCAAGGGATCACACATGGGAAAAAAGAATCTAGCCTGCTAGAAAAGAAAAATAGCAGGCTTTGAGTTTCAGATTTTTTCCCTGGTGAGTAGTTTCTCATAGCAGAGACACAATTACAGTGCTGGGTGTAGTAGGAAAAGTCTGCACCTGTACATCAACAGGGAGGCAGCCTCTTTGATCATGAAGAGCCTCGAAGAAAGGAACGTTGGTCCCCCCTCCACTCCACCACAGACACAGCTTGGGCTTTCCCCTCAGAAATGCAGCATGGAGGCACCTGTAGACAACCTTTCTGAAAAAAATTCAAGGTGAGTGCAGCCCCACAGGAGGAGCACACCTTAGATTCAGGCCTGCATGAGAGGCAGAGTCACAATTTCTCTATATGTGGAACATCAACATTCCTATAGATGAAATGAGATGCCTGTGTGATCTCAATAGCTGAAGCTCTAGGACAGGAGTAGAGCTGTTAGGTGAATAGCTTCACTGCTGACCTGGCAGGGGGGCTGAGGTAGCTCTCGTTCTTCACCCTGATAAAACCTTAGCTCATCTAATTAAGAGCTCCCCCAGCCATCTTTATCAAGACTGGGATCTCAGCCCAACATTGGGTATTACATCTACCCACCTGCCTTAGCCACAACCTGTGCCTACCCAGGGATACCTCCCTATTCATCTGAAGCCTGAATTATCAACTCAGTAAATAAAACACCAGGAAAAAATAAATAAACACATAAAGTGTACACCATAAGGAAACAAGATAAGCTTCAAGAGATCCCTGCCATTCCAACTCCATAAGAAACAGTGAAATCACCCACACCCCAAGAATATTACTACTACAACCATCATCAGAGAAGGCCAGTGCACAAAGACTTTCTATAACTAAGGATCTCATTCAGAGTCTTCACCCCTGCAAGCACCAAGAATTAAAATTAAGCTAAAATAAATATTAAAGTCTGATCCTTAAGAGTGAAGAAAAAAATTAAATGTAAAAAACACTGTCTAATAAAAAATAAATTCAAAAACAATTTTAAGTAATAGTCTGCCCAAATGAGAAGGAACCATAAAAGTCATTCTGGCAACATGACAAAACAGGGTTCTATAACAACCACAAAAATCACACTAGCTCCCCAGCAATAAACGAAAACCAAAAAGAAATCTCTGGAATGGCAAATAAAGAATTCAGAAGGTTGATTATTAAGCTAATCATGGAGATACTAGAGAAAGGTGAAAAACAACTCAAAAGACATTTTTAAAAATACAGATATGGATGAAAAATTTTTCAGATAAATGGATATCATAAAGAAAAAACAATTACAACTTCTGGAAATAAAAGACCCACTTAGGGAAATACAAAATGCAGTGGAAAGTTTCAACAATAGACTAGAACAAATAGAAGAAAGAAATTCAGAGCTCAATGATAAGGATTTTGAATTAACCCAATCAGAGGAAGACAAAGAAAAAAGAATTTAAAAAATTAACAAGCCTCCAAGAAATGTGGGATTATGTTAAACAACCAAACCTAATAATAATTGATGTTCCTGAGGAAAAAGAAAAATCTAAAAATTTGAAAAACTTATTTGAGGGAATAATTCAGGAAAACTTTCCTGGCCTTGCTGGAGATATAGACATCCAAATACAAGAAGCTCAAAGAACTCCTGGGAAGTTTACCACAAAAAGATCACCAAGGCACATAATCATCAGGTTATCTAAAGTAAAGATAAATAAAATAATTGTAAGAGTTGTGAGACAAAAGAATCAGGTAACCTATAAAAGAAAATCTATCAGATAAACAGCTGATTTCTCAGCAGAAACCTTATAAACCAGAAGGGATTGGGGTCCTATCTTTAGACTCCTTAAACAAAATAATTGTCAGCCAAAATTTTTTTTAACCCAGGAATACTAAGCTGCATAAATGGATAGATAAATCCTTTTCAGACAAACAAATGCTGAGAGAATTTACTACTACCAAACCAGCACTGCAAGAAAAAGGAGTTCTAAACCTTGAAACAAAACCTCGAAATATGCAAAACAGAATGTCCTTAAAGCACAAATTTCACGGGGCCTATAAAACAATAACACAATTTACAGAAAAAAAAAGATCTTTAGGCAATAATTAACACGATGAATAGAACAGTACCACACATCTTATACAAATGTTGAATGTAAATGGCCTAAATGCTCCAGTTAAAATACACAGAATGACAAAATGGATAAAAATCTACCAACAAAGTATCTGCTGTCTTCAAGAGACTTAACTAACACATAAAGACTCACATAAACTTAATGTAAAGGGGTGGAAAATGATATTCCATGCAAATGAAAACCAAAAGCAAGCAGGAGTAGCTATTGTTATATCACATAGACACACAAAAAAATCAGACTCAAAGCAACAACAGTAAAAGAAGACAAAGAAGGACATTATATAATGATAAAAGAATTAGTCCAACAAGAAAATATTACAATGCTAAATATATAAGAACCTAACACTCTGAGCTCCCAAATTTATAAAACAATTACTACTAGACATAAGAAAATAGATAGATGGCAACACAATAATAGTGGGGGACTTCAATACTCCACAGATAGTACTAGACAGATCATCAAGACAGAAAGTCAACAAGAAACAATGGACCTTAAACTATACCCTAGAACAAATAGACTTAAAATGTATTTACAGAACGTTCTATGCAACAACTGCAGAATTTACATTCTTTTCATTAGCACACGAACTGTTCTCCAAAACAGACCATATAATTGCTGCAGAATAATTAAGGAATCAGAGAGACCGAGCGGTTGAAGAGGAATTATTTAATTGTGCAGGTGCACCAATCCAGTCAGATTAACATCCAAAGGACTGAGCCCCAAACAAAGAGTCAAGCTACCTTTTAAGCATTTTCGTGTGGTATGGGGAGAGCTGTGCAGGGGGAAGTGTATTACAGAAGCGAGAAACAAAGACAGTTATTCAATTAGAACATGCATTACATTATTTCTTACTTTTTAAGGAACAACATGTTTTACGACTTGAGATTATCTGTCTAGTGACCTTGCAGCTGCACAGCTAGAGAAACAGAGTCTTCACAACGCCTGGGAAAGAGAGAGATAAGGCTCACTAGCCACAGAGAGAAAAATAGGCAGTTAATTTTAAAGGACTCCAGCACTTTCTCTCGCTCAAGGGCAACTGGGTTTTTTTACATACAACTAAGTTTTTGCTTACACAGTCTTTAATTTCTTTGAATTTCTGTTTCTTAATAGGCCACAAAATGAATCTCAAAAAATTTAAGAAAATTTAAATAATATCAATTATTCTCTCAGACCACAGTGGAATAAAACTGGAAATTAATTCCAAATGGAACAATCAAAACTATACAAACATATACACACTGAACACTCTGCTCTTGAATGATCTTTGGGTTAACAATTAAATCAAGACGGAAATAAACAAAAATCTTTGAACTGAGTGATGATAGTGACACAACTTATCCAAACTTCTGGGATACAGCAAAAGCAGTGCTAAGATAAAAGTTCATAGCATTAAATGCCTACATCAAAAAGTCTGAAAGAGGCCGGGTGCGGTGGCTCACGCCTGTAATCCCAGCACTTTGGGAGGCCGAGACAGGACTCCCAAAGGCCTGGAGATCAGGAGATAAAGACCATCCTGGCTAACACGTTGAAACCCCATCTCTACTAAAAATACAAAAAAATTAGCCGGGCGTAGTGGTGGGCGCCTGTAGTCCCAGCTACTCGGGAGGCTGAGGCAGGAGAATGGCGTGAACCCAGGAGGCAGAGCTTGCAGTGAGCCGAGATCGTGCCACTGCACTCCAGCCTGGGCGACAGAGCGAGACTCCATCTCAAAAAAAAAAAAAAAAAAAGTCTGAAAGAGCAAAAATAGACAATCTAATGTCACATCTCAAGGAACTAGAGAAAAATAACAAACAAAACTCAAACCAAGCAGAAAAAAATAACAAAGATCAGAGAACTAAATAAAATTGAAACAAAACAATACAACTGATAAATGAAACAAAAAGCTGGTTATTTGAAAAGTTAAACAAAATTCATAGACCATTTGTGAGATTAACCAAGAAAGGAAGACAGAAGATCCAAAAAAAGCTTAATTAGAAACAAAATGGGAGTTATTATAACCAACACCACAGAAATACAGAAGATCATTCAAGGTTACTACGAACACTTATACACACAGAAACCAGAAAATCTAGAGGAGCTAGATAAATTCCTGGAAATATACAATCCTTGTAGATTAAATTAAGAAGAAATAGAAACTCTGAACAGACCAATAACAAATAGCAAGACTGAAACACTAACTAAAAAAAGTACAAGACCAGATGAATTCACAGCTGAATTATATCAGACATTTAAAGAACTGGTACCAGTGCTACTAAAACTATCTCAAAAAATACATAAGGAGGTAATTCTTCATAAATCATTCGATGAAGCCAGTATCATCCTAATATCAAAACCAGGAAAGAATATAACAACAACGACAAAAACCACAGATCAATATCTCTGATGAACAATCTCTGATGCAAAAATCCTCCACAAAATACTAGCTAACTGAATACAACAGCATATCAAAAAGATAATATATCATGATCAAGTGGGTTTTATACCAGAGATGCATGGATGGTTTAGCATACAGAAATCAATAAATATGATACATCATATAAACAGAATTTTTAAAAAAATGTGATAATCTCAATAGATATAAAAAAGCATTTGAAAAAATCCAGCATCCCTTTATGATTAAAGCCCCCAGCAAAATAAGCATAGAAGGAACATACCCCAAAATAACAAAAATCATCTGTGACAAACCCACAGCCAACATCATAATGTGTGGGAAAAAGTTGAAAGCATTCCCCCAGAGAACTGAAACAAGAAAAGTATGTCCACTTTTACCACTTCTATTCAACGTAGTACTGGAAGCACTAGCCAGAGCAATCAGACAAGAGAAAGAAATAAAGGGTATCCAAATTGATAAAGAGGAAGTCAAACTGTAAATGTTCCCTGATAATCTGATTTTATACCTAGAAAACTCTGAAGACTCATCCAAAAATCTCCTAGATCTGATAAATAAATTTAGTAAAACTTCAGGATACAATATCAATGTATACAAATCAGTAGCACTGCTGTACACAAACAACTACCAAGCTGAAAATCAAATCAAAAACTGAATTCCTTTTACAACTCCTGAAAAAATAAATAAAATGCTTAGGAATATAGTTAAGCAAGGATGTAAAAAATTTCTATGAGGAGAGCTACAAAACACTCCTGAAAAAGATCATAGATGACACAAACAAATGGAAACACATCCCATGCTCATGGATGAGTAGAATCAGTATTGTGAAAATCACCATATTGCCAAAAGTAAATTACAGATTCAATATAATTCCCATAAAAATACCATCATTATTCTTCACAGAAATGGAAGAAAAATTCTAAAATTTATATGGAACATAAAAAGAGCCCATGTAGACAAAGCAATACTAAGCTAAAAGAACAAATTTGGAGGCATAATATTACCCGACTTCAAACCATACTACAAGCCTATATTTACAAAACAGCATGGCACTGGTATAAAAATATTCACATAGACCAGTGTGGAACATAATAGAAAACCCAGAAATAATGCCAAATACTGACAGCCAACTGATTTTTAACAAAGCAAACAAACACATAAAATAGAGAAAGGACACCTATTCAACAAATGGTGCTGGGGTTATTGGCAAGCCACATGTACAAGAATGAAACTGGATCCTCATCTCTCACCGTATAGAAAAATCAACTCAAGAAGGATTAAAGACTTAAATCTAATACCAGAAACCATAAAAATTATAGAAGATAACACCAGAAAATTTCTTCTAGACATTGGCTTAGGAAAAGAATTCATGACCAAGAACCTGAAAGCAAATGCAACAAAAACAAAAATAAATGAATAGGACCTAATTAAACTAAAAAGCATCTGTACAGCAAAAGAAATAATTGGCAGAGTAAACAGAAAACCCACAGAGTGGGAGAAAATATTCACAAACTATGCATCCAACAAATGACTAATATCTAGAACCTATAAAGAACTCAAACTAATCAGTAATAAAACAAATCATCTCATTAAAAGCAGTCAAAGAACACATGAATACACAATTCTTAAAAGAGGATATACAAATGGCTAACAGTCATAAAAAATGCTCAACATCAGTAATTATCAGAAAACTGCTAATTAAAACCACAATGAGATATCACCTTACTCCTGCAAGAATGGTCATAATTAAATAAATAAAAAATAATAGATGTTGACACAGATGCAGTGAAAGGGGAACACTTTTATACTGCTGGTGGGAATGCAAACTAGTACAACCAATATGAAAAACAGTATGCAGATTCCTTAAAGGATTAAAAATAGAAATACCATTCAATCCAGCAATCACACTACTGGGTATCTACCCAAAGGAAAACAAGTAACTATATGAAAAAGACACTTGCACATGCATGTTTACAGCAGCACAATTCACAATTGCAAAAATGTGTAACCAACCTAAATGCCCATCAACCAATGAGTAGATGAAGAAAATGTAGTATATATACACCATGGAATACTACTCAACCATAAAAAGGAATAAAATAATGGCATTTCCTGCAACCTCGAAGGAGTTGGAGACCATTATTCTAAGTGAAGTGACTCAGGAATGGAAAACCAAATATCGTATGTTCTCCCTTATAAGTGGGAATTAAGCTATAAAGATGCAAAGGCATAGAAATGATATAATGGACTCTGAGAACTCAGGGTGAAGGGTGGGGTTAGGGTGAGGGATAAAAGACTACACATTGGGTACAGTGTACACTGCTCAGGTGATGAGTGCACCAAAATCACAGAAATCACCACTAAAGAACTCAACCATGTAACCAGAAACCACTTGTTCCCTAAAAACTACTGAAATAAAACACAATTTCAATAAATAAATAAGTAGAAACCAAGGAGACATAACACAATAAAGACAAAATAATATCTCAGTAGCTGACCCACAAAGAGATGAAGACATATGAACTGCATGAAAAATAATTTAAAATAATTTTGTTTTAAGAAAAAAATGGTGAAATTTCAGAAAACACAGAGAAACAATTCAAGAAAATCAGGGTAACAAAAATTTAGTAGATTTAAATTATTTACCAATCAAAAGAAATTCTGTAGCTTAAGAATATAATATATAAAATAAAAAATTCAATAGTCACCAACAATAGCAGAATTGATCAACCAGAAATAAGAATCTGTGAACTGAAAGACAGGTTATTTGACAATATACAGTCAGAAGAGATAAAAAAGAAGAAACCCTATGGAATTTATGGGATATCATCAAAAGAGGAAATAATTATTTTATGGAATTTTAAGAAAGAGAAGAGAGAGATAAATGGGTAAAAAGTATATTATAAGAAACAATGGCAGAAACTTTCCAAATCTAGAGAATAATATAAATATCCAAATACATCAAGGAGGTCAAAAGTCTCCAGAAACATTTAATCTAAGCAAGAGAACACCAAGACATCTTATCAAAATGGCAAAAATTAAGGACAATGAGAGGGTCCTGAAAGCAGCGAAGTAAAGAAGCAAATTACATATAGGGGATGAGAACATTTGAGAGTTACTCTCATCAATATTGAAATGTACAGTACTCAATTATTAGCTATATTCAACCTGTTGTACAGTAGATGTCAAAGAAATCAAGTTCATTCCTCTTATATAATGGGGAGGCTTTGTATACTTTATTATCTCCTCATTGCCCCCTTACCCCCATTCTACTCTCTACTTCTATAAATTCAATTGTTTTAAATTCCACATGTAAGTGAGAATATGTGGTATTTGTTGTCCTGTGTTTGGATTATTTTACTTAGTATAATCTTCCCCAATTCCATCCATGTTGTTACAAGTGACTGAATTTCTTCCTTTTGTGAGGTTGAATAGTATCCCATTGTGTATGTATATAACATTTTCTTTTATCCATTCATCCGTTGTCGGGCAGGATTTTCTTCTTTTTTAAGGCTGGATAATATTCCACTGTGTGTACATACCAATTTTTGTTATTTCTTCATCCACTGCTGAACACTTACATTCATTCTATATCTTGGCTACTATTGTGAATAATGCTGCCAAAATGAGAGTGCAGATATTTCTTCAACATACTGATTTCAAATTCTTTGGATATAGACTGAGTAGTTAAATGAAACTCTTGTACACTGTTGGTGGAAATGTAAATTAAATCGGCCACTATGAAGAATAGTTTGGGGGTTCCTCAAGAAACTTAAAAATGAGCTACCATGTGATCTAGCAATCTCACTGCTCTATATATAACCCAAAGAAAGGAAATTAGTATATCAAAGAGATATCCTCACTCCTATGTTTGTTGTGTTTGGAAGAGATAAGATTTGGAAGCAACCTAAGTGTCCATCAACAGATGAATGGGTAAAGAAAATGTGGAACATATACATAATGGAGTACTATTCAGCGATATTAAAAAAATGAGGTCTGGTTATTTGCAACATGGATGGAATTGGAGATTACTATGTTGAGTGAAATAAGCCAGGCACAGAAGGACAAATCAATCAAAATCAAATCAATTTAACTCATGTACATAGAGAGTAGATGGATGGCTACCAGAGGCTGGGAAGGGTAGTGGGGGGTTAGGGTCAAGGTGGGATTGGTTTATGGGCACAAAAAGAATACAAAGAATGAATAAGATGTACTATTTGATATCACAAAAGGGTAACTATAGTCAATAATATTTTAATTGTGAACTTTAAAATAACTTTAAAAATTATCAGGTGAACCAGCCCCCAATATTTCAATGTAAGTTCTTTTCTAGGTACATTCTCTGCTTACGAAGATAATGGGATTAAGAGATTAAAGACAGACATACAAAATCATAAGAGTATTATTAGGGAAGTGATAAACGTCCATGAAATCTTCACAATTTATGTTCAGAGATTGCAGTAAAGACAGGCGTAAGAAATTATAAAAGTATTAATTTTGGGAACTGATAAATGTCCATGAAATTTTCATAATTTATGTTCTTTGGCCGGAGCTCCAGCCCATCCCTCCATTCGGGGACCCTGACTTCCCGCAACAAAAAATGTAATTGGATTGTTTATAATTCAAAGGACAAATGCTTGTGGGGATGGATATACCATTCTCTACGACGTGCTTATTTCTCATTGCATGCTTGTATCAAAACATCTCACGTACCTTATAAATATACATGTACTATGTACCCCCAACAATTATTTTAATTTTTTTAACGCATTAAAAAAGCCTGTGATGCATTCTTCAGTCTGCCAATTAAATTTTCCAACTCTAGAATTTATGCTTGATTCCTTTAATTATTTCGATCTCTTTTTTAAACTTATCTGATAGAATTCTGAATTCTTTTACTATGTTATCTTCAAATTCTTTGGGTTTCCTCAACACAGCTATTTTGAATTCTCTGTCTGAAAGGTCACATATCTCTGTTTCTCCAGGATTAGTCCCTGGTGCCTTATTTATTTCATTTTGTGAGGTCATGCTTTCCTGGATGGTATTGGTACTACTAGAGGTTCTTCAGTGTCTGGGCATTAAAAAGTTAGATATTTATTGTAGTCTTCACTGTCTAAGCCTTGTTTATAACTGTCCTTATTGTAAAGGCTTTTCAGATATTTGAAAATACTTAGGTGTTGTGATCCAAGCTATAACTGCTTTAGGGTGAGCCCTAACCCAGTAATGCTGTAGTTCTTGCAGATCTGTAGAGGTACCACCTTTGTGGTCTCAAACAAGATCAGAGAGAATTATATGGACTACCAGGCAAAGACTCATGTTCTTTGCCTTATTTTATCCCACAGAGTCTCTCTCTGTTCTGGACCCCTGAAAGCTGGGGGTAGTGACACAAGCACCTCTGTGGCCACCATCACTATGACTGTGCTGGGTCAGACCTGAAGAAAGCACAGTGCTGAGTCTTGCCGAAGGTCTGCTGTAACCATTCCCTGGCTACTGCTTTTGTTTCTAAGGCCATGAGGATCTACAAGCAGCAAGTGGCAAAACCAGCCAGGTCTGTGTCTTACTTCATGGCAGCAGGTTCTCTCAGACCCCATTCAGTCCAGAGGTACCATCCAGTAGTAAGCCACTAGAGTCAAACAACTTAGAAAGCTACCTGGTGTTCTATTGTACTGCAGCTGAGGTGGCAAAGAAACCACAGGATGCGGTTCTTCCTTCTCTTCCCCCCCCTTTTCAAAAGCAGAGGAGCCTCACCACATAGCCACTGCCATCTGAGTCCATGAAGACTACTGCCAGACTACCACTGATGTTCCCTTAAGGCTCATGGCCTCTTATTTCAGCTTGTGGTGAATGCTGCCTGGCCTGGGACTCACTCTTTAGGGCAATGGTATCCCCTCCAGCCCAGGGTAGGTGCAGAAATAATGTCAAAGAGCACAGGGAAGTGCTCTTCCCCCCTGTGGCTGTGTTGGTACCTAAGATGCAAGATAAATTCCACTTCACTTTTCCCTCTGTTTTTCTCAAGCAGGAGTTTTGCAAGATAAATTCCACTTCACTTTTCCCTCTGTTTTTCTCAAGCAGGAGTTTTGCCCCATAACCACCACAGCTGGTAATGTGCTGAGTCTCACCTGAAGCCGGTACATCTCAAAGACTCACGCAAGCCCATCAATGTAGTACCTGGGTGTCGCTGTTTGTTATTTAGGGCCCAAGGGCTCTGCAGTTAGCAAGTGATGAATGATGTCAGGACTGGGCAACTTTCCTTCAAAGAAGCAGGTCCCTTTATGGCCCAGTGTGTGTCTAGAAATGTCACCTGGAAGATAGAGCCTGGAACAAGGATCTTATGATTCTGACTAGTACCTTATCCTGCTGTGGCTGAGCTGGTATCCAGGATGCAAGACATAGTCTTCCCTCCTCTTCCCTCTTCTCTGCTTAGGCTGAAGGAAGGGGCCTCTTTTGGAACCATGAGCTGTGCAGTCTGGGTTTAGGAGAGGGGTAATGCCAGTACTCCCTTAGTTGTCCCAGCTGGTGTCTCGGTTGGTCTCATGCTCCCTCCAGGCTACTCTCTCTGGGCCAAGTTCACGATTGGGACTCACCTAAGATTTGAAATCCTTATGGCCTGCAATGCCTTTCAAGTATACTTAGAGACTGAGAGCACTTTAGCCTTGGTGGCAAGGTTTGCAGGAACTCAAGTTCCGATCACTAGGATTAGGGTTCCCCTCTGGCTAAGGCTGGTTTAAATGCTCTCTCTGTGGGCAGGTATCAGCTGAGTTTGTCCTGGTTTTTCTTTCTGCTCTAACCGGACAGCACTGAGTTCATTACCTCAAAAGTTGCTGTGCTGTCTTTCCCCCAGCACCTGGAGACACAGTCTCTGCACCATGCCACCTCTGCAGGGGGTGGGGAAGTGGTGGCAATTGCAATTCAAGACAGTTTTTTGAACCTCTTTAGTGCATCTTTCAGTGATATGAAGTTAACACCCAGTACTATGAGTGCTTACCTGATTTTTGGTTCTTATGAGGGTGTTTTTCTGTGTAGATAGTTTTTAAACTGATGCTGTTGCAGAGGAAACCATCTTTAGAGCCTTCTATTCCACCATCTTGCTCCACCTCCTCTTCTTCTCTTTTTATGTTAGCTAGTCTAACTAAATATTTGTCAATTTCATTCATATGGTCAAACGCCAACTCTTCATTGCATCAATTTTTCTATTGTTTTCTTATCCTCTATTTCATTTGTTTCCTCTCTAATCTTTATTATTTCCTTCAATTGGCCATTGTTGGACTTAATTTGTGGTTCTTTTCTAGTTCTTTGAAGTGTACTATTAGGTTGCTTATTTGAGAACACTTTTATTTTTTAATGTAGTCATTTATTAATATAACTTAACTCTTAGTAATGCTTTTGTTGTACCCCACACATGCTGGTATGGCACATTTTAATTTTTATTTGTATTGAGAAATTTTCTGATTTTCCTTTTGCTTTCCTCTTTGACCTGATAGTTGTTCAAGAGTATGTTGCTTAATTTCCATGTATTTGAGTCTTTTCTTGATTTCCTTTTGTTATCAGTTTCTACTCTTCTTCCATTGTGGTTAGAAAAGATACATGGAATGATTTCAGTTTTCTTAAATTTGTTAAGACTTCTTTTGTAACCTAGCATGTTACCTATTGCAGAGAATACTTTATATGCATTTGAAAAGAATGAAAATTCTACTCCTGTTGGATGGAATGTCTTATAAATGTCTTTTAGATCCACTTGGTCTATAGTGTTGTTTAAGTCTTTTGCTTCCTTATTAATTTTCTTTGTGAATGGTTATCCATTATTAAAAGTTGAACATTGAAGCCTCCTACTGTTATTGTATTATACCCTTTTATTCCCTTGAGATCTGTCAACGTTTGCTTTATGTATGTAGGTACTTTGATCTGGGGTTCATATATATTTATGATTTTGTATCTTCCTATTGTATTGACCTTTTTCATTATGTGATGACTTTGCCTATTGTAACAGTTTTTTATATAAATTGTTTTACTTGATACAAATATATCACCTCTGCTTTTATTTGGTTACTATCTTCATGAAATGCCTTTCCATTCTTTCACTTTCAAACTATGTGTGTCCTTAAGTCTAAGGTGAGTCTCTTGTATACAGCATATAATTTGGTATTGTTTTTATCCATCTAGGCACTCGATATGTTTTGACTGGTTTAATACATTCACATTTAATAAAATTATCAATAGATAAGGACTCATTATTGCCATATTCTTAATCATTTTCTGGCTATTTTGTAGTTTTCTCATTCCTCGGTATTCTCTTGCTGTCTTTCTCTGAAGTCTATGATTTTTTATGGTGATATGGTTAATATTTTTCTATTTATCTTTTATTTATCTACTGTAAGTTTTAATTCTGCTTACCATGAGACTTCCATTGAAATTATTATTGTTATAACCATTCATTGTAAGCCGATAACAATTTCATTTCAATCAAGTTAAAAAACTCTACAGCTGGGCTGGGAAAGGTGGCTCATGCCTGTAATCCCAACACTTTGGGAGGCCAAGGCAGGCGGATCACCTGAGGTCAGGAGTTCAAGACCAGCCTGACCAATATGGAGAAACCCCATCTCTACTAAAAATACAAAAAATTAGCCAGGCGTGGTGGCGCATGCCTGTAATCCCAGCTACTCGGAAGGCTGAGGTAGGAGAATTGCTTGATCCCGGGAGGCGGAGGTTGCGGCGAGCCGAGGTTGCGCCATCGCACTCCAGCCTGGGCAACAAAAGCAAAACTCTGTCTTAAAAAAAAAAAAAAAACAACTCTACAGTTTTACTTCTTCCTCCACACACTATTGCTATCAGAGGTTATTTGGGTTTTGTTTGTGTGTGTGTTTTTTTTTTTTTTTGAGACAGAATCTTGTTCTGTCGCCCAGGCTGGAGCGCAGTGGCACAATCTCGGCTCACTGCAAGCTCTGCCTCCCAGGTTCACGCCATTCTCCTGCCTCAGCCTCCAGAGTAGCTGGGACTACAGGTGCCAGCCACTAAGCCCAGCTAATTTTTTTGTATTTTTAGTAGAGACGGGGTTTCACCGTGTTAGCCAGGCTGGTCTCAATCTCCTGACCTCATGATCCACCTGCCTTGGCCTCCCAAAGTGCTGGGATTACAGGTGTGAGCCACCGGGCCCAGCCAATTTTTTTTTTATTTTATTTTATTATTATTATACTTTAAGTTTTAGGGTACATGTGCACAATGTGCAGGTTTGTTACATACGTATACATGTGCCATGTTGGTGTGCTGTACCCATTAACTCGTCATTTAGCATTAGGTATATCTCCTAATGCTGTCCCTCCCCCCTCCCCCCACCCCACAACAGTCCCCGGTGTGTGATGTTCCCCTTCCTGTGTCCACGTGTTCTCATTGTTCAATTCCCACCTATGAGTGAGAACATGCAGTGTTTGGTTTTTTGTCCTTGCGATAGTTTACTGAGAATGATGTTTTCCAGTTTCATCCATGTCCCTACAAAGGACATGAACTCATCATTTTTTATGACTGCATAGTATTCCATGGTGTATATGTGTCACATTTTCTTAATCCAGTCTATCATTGTTGGACATTTGGGTTGGTTCCAACTCTGCTATTGTGAATAGTGCCGCAGTAAACATATGTGTGCATGTGTCTTTATAGCAGCATGATTTATAGTCCTTTGGGTATATACCCAGTAATGGGATGGCTGGGTCAAATGGTATTTCTAGTTCTAGATCCCTGAGGAATCGCCACACTGACTTCCACAATGGTTGAACTAGTTTACAGTCCCACCAACAGTGTGAAAGTGTTCCTATTTCTCCACATCCTCTCCAGCACCTGTAAATCTTCAAAGAAACTTTATTCTAAATTTCTATATTAATTTAAAATAATTATAATCTTTTCTACAGATAGTGTCTCCTAAATTATTTTGTGATTGTGGTGTCTGATTTGAAGGCTAGGACCATGTATTTCTACTGGGATATGTGGAATATGTATGTAGAGTTTCTTAAGTGTTAACTAGAAATATTTTGAATGATGTCAGTTGCAGAAAATATTCATAAAATCAATTGTCTGTTAATAATAGGTTTAGTCATAAAAATAGAACTCTCAAGAGAATTATATTATTAGCTGAAATGATGATTGCATTATGGAACTGAAGTTAGTGAGCTGACTGAGAATGTTTCCAAGGCCAAAATTTGCATGGTTTGTAGGTTGTCTCACTACTGTCAATGAGCTATGGTGTATATATGGGTATTTAAGATGCCACACACATAGGGCAGGGTCACCGTTTAATACAAAGTAGCTCAAAGATAAATCAACTATTATATACTAAGTAGTTACCACCACGTTTAAGGAACTTTACCCTGTGTCATGTAGGAAATAAAGCATATCAATGTCACTTTCGACTTATGTGAAATTATGAGAAATATATATTTGAACAGGAAACTAGCAATGAAAGAGATAACAAGTGTTCTAAGTAGAACCTTAACTAATTTGCATCTTTGAAAATCAGATAAAATCTATGAACTATCCTACAATAAGAATTTAAACATGTTAGAGGATCCAAGAACCTTCTGAAACCCATGCATAAACCTTGTAGGTATTAAGAATTTCTGATATAAGAAGAAGGAATACTCATTAAATATGTAGCATGTAAGATCTGAGACAAGCCTTGAAAGATAAGTAGGATTTGAATAATCAGAGGAAAAGTGGTGGTTATTCAAATCATAGAGAATGATGTGAACAAAAGAAAAGAGGGAATAATAAGCAATCTTTTGTTCAACAATTTAGCTGAAATAGATGGTCTCGTTTGGAAAATTGTAAGCAATATGGGTGGCTAACTAAAGCTAGAGTATAGATGGCCTTATATATCAGAATGTGAAATGACCAAAGAAGTCTTCACCTCTATCCATACAGAGCTTGCCCAAGGACTTTCCCCATCAATTTTACAAGTACTACTTCGTCCCTAATTTTTCACTATCATGTCAAATATGTACCTAATGCCATAAACTTTAGGAACTAGAGAAGAACAATTCCAATTAGGTTCAGTTTTCTTATCTATTACAAAAAAGTTTATGGCCCACATTTTCAGCTTAAATTAAGTTTAGCTCCTGAAGATCAGGACCTGAGGCATTAGGCTTCTTCCTATAGTGTGTTACAAAAGATATGTGAAATGATACGCCCATTCACAGGGATGACTCTCAGAAGCAAAGCAAATTGCCCACAGTTTATACTCATATCAGAATTTATCTTTTGATTTACAATGTTTTGGGTTGATAATAATCACATTTTATTGTGTATGCAAATGAACAGGTTGTTCTTTGAGAGAAATGATAGCTATAAATATGCTGAATCACTATAATATCCAAAAATTATAGTAATATCTGTTACATGATGTCAAATAATTATAATAGCAATAAATTACTGTATTAATGGAGAGGAGAAGTTGGAGGGGAAACTTAGATAATCTAGGAAATCACTTTGATTTTGTTTTGGGATACAGTCAGACATGAATGAGTGTGAGATTAAGCATTTTCCCAGATTGTCTCATTTCACCCCAGCCCCAAACACATGTGATAGAAGTGAGATGATTTGAGGACTTAGATGATGTAGTTTTTTGAGTTATTTCCACTGCTCTTTCAACAACAGCCTTCCTCCTTTGATTCCCTCACTGCCACCCCAGCCTCAGGCTTTCAACCTCTCATGCAGCATCAAGACCACACTGCAGCACCCCTTTTTTCAAGACCTCTATTTCTACTACAGGCCTTATAACTCTATCTGCCTCCTGGATAGCACTTGTATATGTTATAGACACCCCTAACGTAACTTATTTCTTCATAAAACTCTTTCTTCCCCATGACCCAATCTTGGTTGGCAAAAGCAGCAAGCTAAACAAGACAGAATTCTGTAAGGCTGGAAATCTTCTCCCTCATATCTCATATAAATTAAAAGTCTTAATGATGCTAATGTGTCACAATATTTTTGCTTACCTTTCTATTTATGCCACCACTACCTTAGTTCAGGCCCATGTCATCTTACAATGGAGAAGTTTTTTTCTGCCATCTTTATCAAGTAAAACCCTTCTTGTATCTCAAGGCTCAGTTCAAATGCTCAATTTTCCAAAAATATTACTCTATTTCTATTTTTTATTTATGGTCATTCCTTTGTAAGACTTTACAAATCATACATATCACATTCTGTCTTGTATTCTACTGGGACTGCATCTCTATATTTAACTTACACTATATTATAGGATCTGCAAGGGACACAAGGACCAGATTCCAAACACATTTTTGGTGAAATTCATTAAATTTTACTTGTGTCACATATATAATTTTATAATCTCATGCTACAGTAATTTGTATATATGATCTGTCCACAGTCATTTTTTAAAAGAACAATTTTGCTAAGATGAGGTTGAAAGGAGATAACGAATCTCATGCTAAGAAATATAGATTGTATGACAAAGGCAATGGAAAATCATGACAAATTTTGAAGAAAGACAGTGGCGTGATTTACATGTGTTTTAGAAAGATAGATCTATGGCAGGATGAAAGATGCAATAAAGTAGTAAACTTTGAAAACCAGGGATTAGTTGGGAGACTCATATAGTAGTCTAGTCTGGGGATTCAGGATAAATAGAGAAAAGAGAACAGGATGCTACAGTTTTTCAAACTTTGGGGGGAATGATAACATGCTAAAGAAAATAGAGTTATTCAAGTTAGATTAAATTTGTTTACGTGTGTGCTATGAAAACTTAAATTTAATTTAGATTAGTTGATCATGGTTATATTTAGTAAGGATCATCAGATATATGAAGGCTACATTCATGCCCTATTTCCACTGGGATATAAAAACAAATAAATGAAGCTAAACTCTAACATGAGGGCTTAAGTTAAATTATTGCCTATTATTATTATTGAATTCTAGATTAATTTTTTCAGCCTGTAAGTTCTTTAAAGAATGCTGGTGTATTATTTAAAGTTAAGTTTCTCCTAAATTTTGTAGTTTAGATTCAAGCACAGCTTTCTTTGTTAAAATATATGTATCTGTTTGGAAATTTTAGTAACTTGGAAGGTTGTCTGCACGTGCATATGCACACACTGACACGTACACACATCCTCTCAAACATCTGTTACTGATGGCTCTCATTCTATCATTATTTTTCTTTTAATATTCATCCTCTGTCCAGATGCAAATACCATTGAGAGTAATAAAGCGAGCTGAGGACAGGTTAATACAGGAAGCAGTGAAGGAAACGTAGAGTCCGAGTATAGTGTATAGGAAGAATGGGAAGATTTAATTTGAGAGTATATGCATAACATAGAACAACATGAGAAGAAGGGACCCCATATAAATTGATCTTCAAAAGGCAAAGTTCGAGAAGGCATCAAAAATAAGAATTACCTATGTCAAAATTCTCACTCAAACTATATTTGGTTAGAACTTCATCTACCTGAAAAGACTGTAATGACCAAAGATCATATCATATTTGCTACTAACAGAAAAAAATAAGTCTCCTTCCCTTCTCTGGGGACTAAGACAAATATTCTGCCACCAAATAGGAAAGAAAGACTCACATATCAAGAGCATAAATAAGACTT
Source organism: Symphalangus syndactylus (assembly GCF_028878055.3). Classification (NCBI taxonomy): domain Eukaryota; kingdom Metazoa; phylum Chordata; class Mammalia; order Primates; family Hylobatidae; genus Symphalangus; species Symphalangus syndactylus. The sequence goes on from NC_072447.2 coordinate 92,874,075, forward strand.
ACCATTATTTATGATATAATTTAGATTTATTTGTTGTCAGTTAAGACCTTAAAATTCTGTAATGAAAAAAATGAGACTTCGGCTACTTACCGGCAGTGAATTTTATAAGCAAGCTCTTTGGGCGGACATGAATGATTAGAATTATGGTAGGGTATTCTTTTAGTTAAGACCCTAATGATTCTGGATCTAATTTTCACTGAGAAAATGCACATCACTTTATAGTCAACAACTGAGCTCTACTTAGTGCTACAAAATAATTTTTTTAAAAACTATTTTCAAACTATATTTGAAAAATTATTTACTTTCTGGGGGGTGAATTACAACTTGTAATAATGGTAGAAGTGAAAAGAGTGAACTTCAGTGGTGCCAATTCTGTGTATTTCAGAACTAGTACATAGGAAAAATTAAAATATAAAAAAGTTTACTATCTTATCAAACTATTGAGTAGAATTCATTTGTAATGTACTCAGACTATACAAGCAGAAATATGACTCCTATATATTTGGAACTATGTGATCAAAGAATAGTCTTTAAACATTTTACATCAATTCCAATCAGTAAAATATTTTAAACATACAGCCACAATATGTGTATATATTTTTTAATACAACTGTGAAAAATACCTATTTAAACATTTAAGAAGAATTACATAAAATGAGATCATAATTATTTTGAATGTGTTCATACTTTTGATGATTCCATACATTTATTAGTAAATATGTCAAGGTGTAATATGCACTTAAGGTAAAGTTTATTGTTACTGATCATTGATATAAATTCATACTTCAAATTATCTTTATAATTTAGAATTTTTGGCTGAATTCCTGTTATATCTGATTGGATAACCATTTTTTCCTTAACTGTCTAATGTGAATTAGCAAGAACATTTTCTGCTCCATTCTTCTATTATTTGTTTCCCTTTGCATTATTAGTATCATTTTCAATCTGCTGTTTTTTGCATAATACACACACACAAGTACACAGTCAATTTTCATTATTTGCAGTAGTTATGTTCTAAAAGTCACTATGAGCACTGAATTTGCAAATGCTAAAGCATAGCTCCTAGGTGAACCTCCTAGGGGTAGGTTCCAGCAAGCCTCTGGTCATGATATTTTCATCAACTATTCAATACACAATCCTTATATAGGTATGTTTCTGTTTAAAGATACCTTATTTAATATCTATTGTTGATTTATTAACATTAAATCCATGGCCAACAGCACAATAACTCATGCCTGAAGTAAGCTTATCTAACACATGAATTTTTCTGTAAGGCACATCACAGTCTTCCTGTGCTTAGCAAAACTAGACGGTACTTCTGCACTATGCTTACAGGCCATTTTAAACAGCAAAATACTAATAAAAAGCACAAAAGTGCAATAGATTTGGCAATAAACAAACTGCAAAAGGGCAATCAATTACAGTATGAAACCAAAACAACAGTGCAGATCACAGCCCTGTTTGACGTCAGCTGGAGATATCAGCTGACATCAGGAGACTCAATTTTTTTTCCTGCTCTGTGTATGTTTGCAAATGACCTTAAAAGCACTGTGAATACTAGTTTTGGTGTTACAAATACATTATAGCCAGTAGGTAAATAGGAAATTCCCTAATGATGGGTATCAACTGTGTATACACACACACATATATAAACACACATACGTATGTACACATACATAATATATGTGTATATACCTACACAAACACTAAAGATACAATGATGTATATACTACATTTTATATTTTACACGCTGCTGAGCAGGTTTTCACCACAAAGGCATTGGGATGCTGTCATATTGTTACAGAGACACCAGAAGTTAAAGTGCCTAGATAATGTTAATTTATCTGACCTTACTTGTATGAAACGCAGAAAGTTAAAACATTATTTTCTGGGATAAAATAAATCTGTTTTCTCAAAACAAAAATAAATCTGTTTCTCTATTGAATGTTTAGGTTTATTTTGTATTCATGTTTACCATTTCTATTAATTTAATGAAATTATCTTTTGTAATATACAACATTGCTTGACTTAGTAAATTAGCATGTTTGGAAACGTCACTGGAATCCAAGAATCTTGCTGTAAATAAATGAACTTTATTGTCCTACACATCCAAGCATTCCATCTTTACATAGCTATTATGCCACTCAGAATCAGTTTTCATTTGCAGTGTTAAATGTAGAGGTGAAAATTGTGTGCTACTACAGTCTCTGGGAGGAAGAAGAAGGCAAGACATGCTGGATGGGAAGGTGGAAATGCAGTTTTCCTTAAGTTGTAATGATTTTGGAAAAAGCAGCCTGTTTGAGGGAGAATTTGGAACAGATAGACAATGACACATATGAAGACAAGTTGACTCAAGCTTGAGAGACTGTAGTTGAAATTCATCAAGATAGGAAAGGATAGCTCAAAGTGCTGAGGTGGAGAGCAAATAGTTTGACTTGTGGTGAAAGCAGATGTAATTGAGAACCCAGTTTAGATCATAATTTTAAAGTGACAATTTCTCAAGTAGTAAAAGAGCCCACAAAGGCTAGAAATGTTTGATATTTAGGTCATTCCCATGGCTGAATTCTGATTTCACCTACAATTGCTTTGGACTTTGTCACAATTTTGGGATAGTTTTTGAAAAAGCATTTTAATATTGTGCTTATGAAAAAGTTGGTTTTGAGGGGGGAAGAGGCTTTTTTGAATTTTTTTTATTATTATACTTTAAGTTTTAGGGTACATGTGCACAACGTGCAGGTTTGTTACATATGTATACATGTGCCATGTTGGTGTGCTGCACCCATTAACTCGTCATTTAACATTAGGTATATCTCCTAATGAATCTTTTAGGTTTAGCAAACTTACTACCATGAACTGCAAGTGAATTGTGCCACAATTAAATTAATCTTAATCAAGTTTAACCGAAACTATACTTTCTAGTTGATGTTTGAAAATAAAAATAGATATACAAAGATTACTAATTACTTAGATTAGTGAGGGGTTTAAAATTTGGTATCTGGTAACCAGAAGGTAATGTGTGTGTGTGTGTGTGTGTGTGTGTGTGTGTGTGTGTGTGTGTGTGTGTGTGTGTATTTCTTATTACAATTTATCATTTTAGAAGTTTAAATATATGGTTCATTGTATTAATTAGCAATCCATTTTCCCATGTGAAGACTCCTGAAGTTTCATATTTCTTATTCAGTCTTACCGAATTTGATTTTGAAGACAATAGAGTAACGTAAGAAAGAGCACAAACTTTGCAGCCACATAGACCGGGTGCTTTGCATCTCAATTCCACCATTTCAATATGTGAGCCCTAGGTAATTTAATTAACTATTGATAATTGGGTTTCTCAACTATGAGAGTGAAGGTAACAATACCTAATTTGAAAGATTATGCTGAGTATTAAATAATATATGTAAATTACTTGGTATATGTAATGCAGTGAGAAAGCTCTAGTTCTCTTCTTAAACAATGATCCAGGCCGGGCTCGGTGGCTCAAGCTTGTAATCCCAGCACTTTGGGAGGCCGAGGTGGGTGGATCACCTAAGGTCAGGAGTTCAAGACCAGCCTGGCCAACATGGTGAAACCCCATCTTTACTAAAAATACAAAAATTAGCTGGGGGGGCAGTGGCAGGCGCCTGTAATCCCAGCTACTCGGGAGGCTGAGGCAGGAGAATCACTTGAACCTGAGAGGTGGAGGTCGCAGTGAGTGGAGATCGCTCCACTGCATTCCAGCCTGGGGGACAGAGCAAGGCTCAGTCTCAAAAAAAGAAAAAAAAAGAAAAATAAAAAGAAAGAGAATGATCCTCCATCCACGGCCTCACCTGGGGGAACTTGGAGCACATGCGGCACAATTTCTGGATCCTTAAAAAGGTAAAAGTAACATTGTATACATAGCCACCAGTCTGAAATATTCGAATCAAAGATTTAAATAACAATTTTTGAAAACCTCATGCAACTTTCTCAGTAACGTTTCATTTTTACTCTCTATCAATACACTATGCTCTCTGGGGCTTCCTAACTCAAGATAAAAGATATTGTTCATTATCTTTCCGCTAACACTAGATAATAGATACTTGCAGAAAGAGAAATGTTTCAAATTTGGAATGAAAGAGTAATCTTGGGCATGAATCTTTTTTTTTTTTTTTGAAGTGTCTGGCATATTCTTCATTTAAGATGTCTATGACTGAAATAACTTTCAAATTGTCTGTGATTACATTTCTTTTGTTCTCTGAAGCTTGCAAACTGATACTACACATTTACTCAAATGATCCATTTCCTATGTGCCATTTTTCAGAATATTGAGGCCAATGTTGTAAACAGGTGCCACATATTCATGGGATTTGCCTTATTTGAAATGATTCGTATCATTTTTGTTGTTATTGTATCCTTTGTGTTTCTTTTCTCCCCCCCACCCCCCCACCCCCTGGCAGAGTGGAGTCTCGCTCTGTCACCCAGGCTGGAGTGCAGTGGTGCCATCTCTGCTCACCTCTGCCTCCCAGGTTCAAGGGGTTCTCCTGCCTCAGCCTCCTGAGTAGCTGGGATTACAGGCACCCGCCACCACGCCTGGCTAATTTTTGTATTTTTTGTAGAGACGGGGTTTCACCGTGTTGGCCAGGTTGGTCTGGAACTCCTGACCTTGTGATCCGCCTGCCTCGGCCTCCCAAAGTGCTGGAATTACAGGTGTGAGGCACCACGCCTGGCCTATGTTTCTTTTCTAAAAGGTCATGTACTATAAAATGCACCTATTTCAAGTGTATGATTTAAAGGTTTTTAGTATATTCAGAGATATATAGAATCATCTCCTCTGGAGATAGTCAATATATGTGGAGCTCATTCTGCATACGCTTAGTAGATAGCACACAATGTTAAAGATCCAACAGTGTTGCTCTAGAATACGAGCACATATAAAAAGTCTGTTTTTGCTAACTCTCTCTTATTTTCTATATATTTTCTGTTTTCATGATATAGAAAGCTGTTTCTTCCTACCATAGCCAATTTTTCCAGGGATAGTGTTCTATTCTCTGCATTCTTTATCATCTTAATTCTGTATGCTTTTTTAACACCGTACGTTTACTCCCCCTGTAGCATCTGCCAAACTGCTGGATTGTCAGATTGAACTTTTGTTTTAAGGCCTTTTGACTTCTTGGTTTGCTTTATACACATTGCCAAATAAAACTTTCCATTAGGCTTTCTTTTGTTTCATATGTTAGTGACTCATATAGTGAAGAAAAATTACCAGCTCAATTTACATTGGGTAATCAAGAGCTGTCTGATCGTAGAAATTTACATCATAGTTAACTTGAATGTGATTCGTACCAATGACCTACAGAAGCAACAGGCTCGGGAACCCACCACCAAGTCTCTGAGCTATGCATTTACCTATATACTAGCAATGGTTGCAGAATTGTTTCAGATAATTCTATACTTATTTCTGAGCAACCTATTATTTACTATTAAGTCAGTGATTCTAACATTTTGGGGGTTGTCATATCTTTAATTCCCCAGTGTTCTCTGCCTCCTCCTAAGACTTGGTATACAATATATGTTACTTTTAGGTTAAAGAAAATGTAAATTCACTTTATTTTGAGAACTTCAAGATATTCCTTGAGAAAAATCAGAAGAAATCTAGGATTGATTCAAATAAAATTGTGTGTGTCTGGGGATGGGGTGGGGAGAGGAAATATAGTTTGAAATAGTTTTTGCAATTGAAAGTAATGGCAAAAACTGCAATTACTTTTGCACTAACCTAATACCTTTGCAAATGATAGGTACTGAATAGTGGTTTGGAAATATATAATATTTTATATAATATTGATTTTCAAGTTTTTTGCCTTTCTATAAAAAGTACAAATTAGATTAGGTTACGTTATCATTCCCTAGACAAAATAAAAGGTTTTTTTTTTCTTTCATAAAACAGTATCTCTTTCAACTATACACCATTATACTTGAATGGTGTTTGTTCAGGGTTTGGTGATGCCTCAAAAATAAGTATACACACACATACAATATAAGTACATCTTATTTTTACTATGATAGAGGGAAATGTCAAACTAAGTATTGTTCTATTATGGGAAAATTGATTCAAACTTTGTAATGGGAAATAAAATGCAACTAAGGAATAAAGCATGATATAATGAAAACAATGGTGAGAATAATATCTTATTTTTAAATGGCACACTCTCTAGTATAAGATAGTAAACAAAATATGTTCCATCTTTCAACTATTTCTAGGCCAAATAGAGAAATATAAATAAATAGGGAATGATCTGTACAGAACCCTAAATATAGTATTACTTCTGGGAACTTACTATGAAATAACTAAAATAAAATAGTTATTGTATGTGCAGATATCCAAAAGGTATTGTTATATTTGTCTATATATACTCATTGTTTTCCTTGTCTTCATGCAAATGTTAGTATTGCTTTTGTTTTCACAACAATATATATTACTCTAATATGATAACTTTTTTAGAAAGGCTTCAGCTCTTAAATATCTGATGATTTGATACTGGCTTTTTAGAGCCATTTAAAAAAATGTCAATAATGAAGATGTTTCAGATAATCAAGTGCACTTCTCAGAAACAATTTTTTGAAAACATTGAAAGGATATAGCTCCAGATAAGTTGGAGTATAGATAATCACGGAAGATACTTTCTAAAAAATATGGTGATGATGATGGAGGGAGGATGAGAGTAGCATTGAAACGTAACATTGTGGAATATTTTACAAGGAAACTCAACGCTGGAATAAACACTGCTAGTGAAAGTGTCCTGAGTAACATATGCCTATCTCTCTCCTCCATCCCATTTATGCCAAATAGGAAAAAAAAGTTAGCTCAAGTCAATATTCTCTAATTAATCATAACTCAACTTATGTCAGCACAGTCTCTCAGTACGAAGAGAGATTGTTTTGGAATGATAAAAAGCCCTAAATCTTTTCTTATTAGTAATAAAAATATGTATATATCTGTTCATGTCCACGAGTCTGAAATATTAGAATCAAAGCTAATGGTACCTCAGAAAACGCACTACTCCAGGCCATGTTCTATTATCTCTCCTTAGAAATATAAATTTAAGTATAGATATGATCTTGTAAATTTAGCCCATGTTTTATGAGGAAAAATATATGAATGTACTTAATATTCTGCCCATGATGGGCCAGGCGCAGTGGCTCACGCTTGTAATCCCAGCACTTTGGGAGGCCAAGGCAGGCAGATCACGAGGTCAGGAGATCGAGACCACGGTGAAACCCCGTCTCTACTAAAAATACAAAAAAATTAGCTGGGCATGGTGGCGGGCGCCTGTAGTCCCAGCTACTCGGAGAGGCTGAGGCAGGAGAACGGCGTGAACCCAGGAGGCGGAGCTTGCAGTGAGCCAAGATAGCGCCACTGCACTCCAGCCTGGGCGACAGAGCGAGACTCCATCTCAAAAAAAAAAAAAAATAAAAAAACAAAAAAACAAAAAAAACAAAAAAAAATTCTGCCCATAATGCTTGTTCCTATACACCATTAGAAGATATGGAAAGCTAAGACATACTGGGAATTTTACATCAGTAAGAAGATAATGAGTAGCAGGGAAGCATAAATTGTAATAAATAAAGCCATAGCCCTTTTAAGGAAAGCTGGGGTTGAATTTGCATGACAAGCTAATGTTCTCAGTCTATAAAATCGAGTGAAATTTTCCTAGTTGGATATTTTTAAATGTATTGTCAAATCTCTTACCCAGTATTCTGTAATAAAGAGACATTACACAAAATCTGACAGGGCATGGTGGCTCACGCCTGTAATCCCAGCACTTTGGGAGGCCGAGTTGGGCAGATCATCTGAGGTCAGGAGTTCGAGACTAGCCTGGCCAACACGGCGAAACCCTGTCTCTACTAAAAATACAAAAATTAGCTGGGCGTGGTGGCGCACGCCTGTAGTCCCAACTGCTCTGGAGGCTGAGGCAGGGGAATCTCTTGAATACAGGAGGTGGAGGTTGCAGTGAGCTGAGATTGTGCCACTGCACTGCAGCCTGGGCGAGAGAGTGAGACATGGTCTCCTAAATAAGTAAATAAAGAGACATTACACAAAATCCAGACTTTGCCTATCCAAGGATACGTGAATTGAATAAGGCTTATAATGATAGGGCTAATTTCCAACATACATCTTTATATAGGACCCTGTACTACAAACAACAACAGAAACACATTCTGCAACCTTGTTGTTAGCGAGCCAAGCTTGAATAATTACACCAATGAAATATTTTAACATGTGTAAAGACTTGTCCTACACCAGTATAACTTTTACAAAATACTTATTTAAGTTAATAACCTCATATACCCAATATTTGCAAGAAACAAGGTGAAATAATATTGTTTCTTTAATTTATGCTGAGAATAGATTATTGAAGCAAAAATTTAAAAAAACTATTACCCATTGAAAGTAACTGTTTAAAAATTGTGACTTTGTTGCCTTGAATGATGTCAACAAAAGGCAATCTTACATAGTGATATTTCTTTATGTAAATGATCCTTCATATTTTTCCATCCAGCATAACTAATAGCTGTCTACCACATAATTTTTTTTAAGATTTAAGGTGCTAACTGTTGTGTTTGTTACCTGTGAATCCTGCTTATAAATTTTAAAGTATATTTCATGGTTGGTATCTATGAAATAAAAGATGTATACAGTATTTGTTATATGTATTTCAAAACCAATTGGTAAAATACATTTATATACCACATTATATAGAAATAAAATATTTTGCAAGAAATAAGTGAGTGTAATAATTTCCAGTTATACTTATTATATATTAATATTCTTTACTTGAACCTACATTTAATTAAAAAATAATAATACAAGCTCTTTATGTGATCCAGGAATTCTCAACCTCAGCATTATTGCTATTTGGTGCTAGGGCTGTTGCAGGGACTGCCTTCTGCATTATAGGGTACTAGTAAGTATACCTGGCCTCAAGCTGGTATGACCTTTAAGAAGTGAGAAACGGTCAATATGGCTGATGGCAGTTTATTAGAGCTGGTGTTATCATCCCAAGTTACTCATTCAGCAAATAATTATGGGTTGTTTACTAACCATGTGACATTTTGATGAGTTTTCGTGGTACAATGATGAACAAATAAACAAGGTCCCTGTTTGCATAAAGTGGAGGATAACAGATAATTATAACATTACATAGTAATAGTTTCTGCTGAGTGCTATAAAGAAAAATTACCAGGTGTAAAAGGAGTGTAATACTTTCCCCCGTCTGGTGTATGGTGCCATGAACAGTGTCCCTAAAGAAGTGACACTGAAGCAGAGAACTGAAAAATTGGTAAGCACTAGACAGCAGATGGATAAAAGTTATTTTTGCCTTTAAAGAATGTATTCCTATTGATAGTATGCTTTTCCTGGATCACTTAATATGCATGACCATACAGTTTTTAATTTAGTGGGACACTCAATTACTTTTCTTTGCACATTTCATATTATACCTTTGGGAGAAGTTAACTTCTGAAACCAAGGTGAACACAAGCCAATGATCAATTATTTACTCATTAAGCGAACAGGGGCTTTGGGGTTGTTTCTAGGATCATAACTTCTCTAACGTTCACTCAGCAATTAAGTTTTAAGAATGTATTTTTAAAAAACAGAGATGGGGTTTTGCCATGTTGGTCAGGCTGATCTTGAACACCTGGCCTCAAGCAACCCACCCTCCTAGGCCTCCAAAAGTGCTGGGATCACAGGCGTGAGCTACTGCAACCAGCCAATAATGCATTTTTTTTATTTCTTGGCCACATACTTGGTCAATTAAAAAAATAGAAATTTGATGAAATCTATATAACCCTTTTGGATATAGCCACATTCCTTTAGAAATGATACTTTTAATGAATTAATATTGTCTAATTACTTCACTGTTATTGGTAATTAAGTATGGTTTTACCACTGAGGTACAATAAGAGTTGGCAAATATGCTGTTACTGCTATGATACTTGTGCTTACTCAGCATCCATTACTAATGTGTTATTATCATTTCAACAACAATCCCACTTAGAAAACACTAAGTATTTTACCAGATAAATGGCCACAGATCAAAACTATTGAAAAGATTGCCAACTTGTCTGCATATGTCATGACATATATAGTATTTTATTATTAAAGTTATACATGCACATTTCAAAATTTCAATCAACATAAAAGGGCATCAAGTCATAAGTAAAAGTCCTCTTCCACTTATATACAGAACTATATTATTTTACGGGCACACCTAATTTTATTGTGCTTCACTTTATTGTGCCATATAGATAGTGCTTTTTTTTATAATTAGAGGGTTTGTGGCAACCTTGCATCAAGCAATATAACAGCACCATTTTTCCAACAGTGTTTCTCACTTCATGTCTCCATCTCACATTTTGATCATTTTCACAATATTTCAAACTTTTTCATTATTATTATAGCTGTTATGGTGATCTGTAATCAGTGATCTTTGATATTACTGTTGTAATTGTTTGTGGGGAGCACAACCTCACCTATATAAGATGGACAAGTTAATTCATAAATGTATTGGGTGTTCTGACTGTTCCACAGAACAGATATTTCACTGTCTTTTCCTTTCTCTATTCCCTGAGACATAATTGGGAAATTAAGAAACCTATAGTAGTCTCTAAGTATTCAAGTTACAGGAGGAGTCACACGTCTCTCACTTTAAATCAGAAGCCAAAAGTAATTAAACTTATGAAGAGGGAATGTCGAAACCAAGATAGGCTAAAAGCTAGGCCTATTGTGCCAAATAGCCAAATTGTGAATGCAAATGAAAAGTTCTTAAATGAAATTTAAAGTGCTAATCTGATGAACACATGAATGATAACAAAGTGAAACAGCCTTATTGTTGATCTGGAGAAAGTTTTAGTGGTCTGGAGAGATGTTCATACCAGCCACAAGATTCTCTAAGCCACAGCGTAATCCAGAGCAAGGTTCTAATTCTCTTCAATTCTGTGAAGGCTGGGAGAGGTTAAAAAGCTGCAGAAGATAAGTTTGAATCTAGCAGAGTTTGGTGCATAAGGTTTAAGAAAATAAGTTGTCTGCGCAACATAAAAGTGCAAGATGAAACAGCATGTGCTGATGTAGAAACTGCAAGTTATCCAGAATATCTTCCTAAGATAATTGATAAAGTTGGCTACACTAAACAACTGATTTTCCATGTTGATGCAACACTCTTATTTTGGAAGAAGATGCCAACTAGGACTTTCATACCTGGAGGGAAGAAATCAGTGCCTGGACTGAAAGCTTCAAAAGATATATTGACTCTCTTGTTAGGGGCGAAAGCATTTGGTGATTTGAAGTTGAGGCCAATGCTCATTTATGTTTCTGAAAATCTTAAGGCTCTTAAGAAATACGGGCGACAGAGCGAGACTCTGTCTCAAAAAAAAAAAAAAAAAAAAAAAGAAATACGCTAATTTACTCTGCTTGTACTCTATGTATGGAACAATGAAGCCTGAATAACAACACATCTATTATATCATGGTTTACTGAATTTTTTAAGCCCATTTTTGAACCCTACTCTTTGGAAACAATATTCCTTTCAAAATATTGCTGCTCATTAATAATGGACCTGGTCAACCAAGACCTCTGATGGGAAATACAAGGAGATTAATATTATTTTCATGCCTGCTAACACAACATCCATTCTATAGCCCTTGGTTAAAGGAAGAATTTGAACTTTTGAGTCTTATTATTTGAGAAATACATTTTGTAAACTTGTGTCATGGAGGTTTGTTGTACAGATTATTTCACCACATAGGTATTAAACCTAGTACCCATTAGTTATTCAAACATGCACATGTACCCATGAACTTAAAAGTTGAAAAATACATTTTGTAAGGCTATAGCTGCCACAGATAGTGATTCCTCTGATGGATCTGGGCAAAGTAAATAGAAAGCCTTCTGGAAAGCATTCGCCATTCTAGATGCCATTAAGAACATTCATGATTCATGAGAGGAGGTCAAAATATCAACATTAACATGAGTTTGGTGGAAGTTGATTTCAACCCTCATGGATGACTTCAAGATCTCAGTGGAGGAAGTCACTGCAGATGTGGTGCAAATAACAAGAAAACTAGAATTAGAAGAGGAGCCTGAAAATGTGACTGACTTGCGGCAATCTCACGATGAAATTGAATGTAGAAGGAGTTGCTTCTTAGTGATGAGCATACAATTTGGTTTTTTGGGATGGAATCTACAGCTGTTGAGATGCTGTGAACATTGTCGAAATGACAACAAAGGATTGAGAATATCAGGTAAACTTAGTTGATAAAGAAGCAACAGTTTGAGAGGATTTATTCCAATTTTGAAATAAACCTTATTGTGGGTAAAATACTATCAAATATCACATGCTACGGAGAAAACTTTCATGAAAAGAAGAGTCAATTGATGCTGCAAACTTCCTTATTCTCTTATTTTAAGAAAATTGTCACAGCCACCCCAACCTTTAAAACCACTGCTCTGATCATTCAGCCACTATCAACATTGAGGTGAGACTCTCCACAAGAAAAATGATTACAATTCACTGAAGGCTGCAATGATCATCAGCATTTTTAACAATAAAATACTTTTAGTTGAGATATTTACATTGTTTTAGATATAATCCTACTGCACATTATAGTGTACAGTTTAAACATAACTGTGTAAAAAATATACTACAGTATAGTGTAAACATAACTTTTTTTTTTTTTTTTTTTTTTTTTTGGAGATGGAGTCTCGCTCTGTCGCCCAGGCTGGAGTGCAGTGGCGCAATCTCGGCTCACTGCAAGCTCCGCCTCCCGGGTTCACGCCATTCTCCTGCCTCAGCCTCTCCGAGTAGCTGGGACTACAGGCGCCCGCCACCACACCCGGCTAATTTTTTGTATTTTTAGTAGAGACGGGGTTTCACCGTGGTCTCGATCTCCTGACCTCGTGATCCGCCCGCCTCGGCCTCCCAAAGTGCTGGGATTACAAGCGTGAGCCACCACGCCCGGCCGTAAACATAACTTTTATATGCAATGGGAAACCATAAAAAAATTGCGTGGCTTGCTTTGTTGGGATATTTATTACAATGATTAAGAACCAGAGGTGTAGTATTTCTGAGGTATGGGTGTACACTAATAAGTAATGAAACTTTTTTGTGACCAAAAGAACAACTATTACACAAATTATTAGAGGATGAATGTTTGTCTTCCTTCAAAATTATCATGTTGAATCCCCAACTCCAAATGTAATAGTATTATGAAGTGGGTTTTCTGCATGGTTATTAGATGAGGTCCTGAGGATAGAGCCCATAATATGTGATTAGTGTCCTTGTAAGGAGATAAAGAAACCAAAGCTGTCTGTCTCTCTGCCTCTGCCATGTGAAGACATAGCAAGAAGGCAGCCCTCTGCCATCCACGAAAAGACAGATCACCAAGAACCCGGCTGTGATGGCACCTCGATTATGGATTTCTCAAACTCCAGAACTGTGAGAAATAAACGTCTGTTGTTTAATCCAGTAAGTCTGTGATATTTTGTCATAGCAGCCTAAGAAGACTACGGCATGAATCTTATAATTTCTTAGATGTATATGAGCAATAGAGTGTTTTGAAAAGTTGTGAGAATCATATTACACTTTATAAAGATTAATAAAAAGCACCATAATCAACTAGTGAGTAGTGCCAAGAACAGATATGAATAATACAATTTTTCTGGTATTCTTTGACATTTATATACATAAACTCAGTAAAGATTATTTGAATTATGACAAATTTTAAATTATTAGAAAGAGAAATATGGCTTTAGAGAGTAAAGCTTAAGAAAAAAATACATTTCAAAGTTTTAGAAATCTCTATAAACTACGTGATTTTTGTATAGTCACTATCAAAGAAGAAAGTGATCTCATTTTCTAAAAGAATCAACTTTATTCACTATATAAGTCTAATTTTTATAAGCTCCTTGGTGATTCATGAAGAATTTTAGTGATTTTTAAAATGTGATACTAAAAATAAGATTCAATACTCCTCTGGTAATGTGCCACAATTTTGTTTTCACTTTCTTTTTTTTTCTTGTTTCTCCTCAACTTGCCTATAAAACATTTTATATGTTTACATTTTTAATACTTATGATAAGTAATTTTTGAGTTACAAACACAACTGTATTACTTGACCTCTTTTTTTTTACTTTGTTTTAGTTTCAGGGGATACAAGTGCAGGTTTTTTACACAGGTAAATTGCATGTAACTGAGATTTGGTGTATGAATGATTCTGCCCCACAGGTAGTGAGTATAGTACTCAATAGGTAGTGCTTCAACTCTCCCTGCAAGCACTCCCTTCTCTAGTAGCTCCCGGCATCTACTATTCCCATCTTTATGTCCATGTGTGTACCCAATATTTCACTGCCACTTATAAGTGAGAATACGTAGTATTTGGTTTTCTAGTCCTGCATTAATACACTTAGGATAATGGCCTCCAACTGCAATCATGCAATCATGTTGCTACAAGGGCATAATTTTGTTCCTTTTTATGGCTGTGTAGTATTCCATTATGTTTATATACCACATGTCTTTATCCAGTTCACCATTGATGGGAATCCAGGCTGATTTCATGTCTTTGCTATTGTGAATAAAGCTGTGATGAACATACAAGTGCATTTACCTTTTTGGTGGAACAATTTCTTTCCCTTTGGATATTGATATGGTTTGGCTCTGTGTCCCCACCCAAATTTCACGTCAAATTATAATCCCTATGTGTTGGGGAATGGGCCTGGTGAAAGGTGATTGAATCACGGGGGCAGACTTCCCTCTTGATGTTCTCATGATAGGGTTCGCATGAGATCTTGTTGTTTGAATGTGTGTAAAGCTTCACCCTTTGCTTTCTCTCTCTCCTGTCACCATGTGAAGAAGTTGCTTGCTTCCCCTTCGCCCTTCTTCCATGATCGTAAGTTTCCTGAGGCCTCTGGCCATGCTTCCTGTACAACCTGCAGAAGTGTGAGTCAATTAAATCTCTTTTCTTCATAAATTACCCAGCCTCAGGTAGTTCTCTATAGCAGTGGAAGAACAGACTAATGCAGGTATATTCCCAGTAATGAGATTGCTGGATCAAATGACAGTTCTGTTTTAGCTCTTTGAGGAACTACCACACTGCTTTCCACAATGGTTGAATGAATTTGCACTCCCACCAACAGTGTATAAGCATTCCTTTTTCTCTGCAACCTCACCAGCATCTGTTATTTTTTGACATTTTAATAATAGCCATTCTGACTGGTGTGAAACAGTATCTCATTTTGGTTTTGATTTGCACTTCTCTAGTGATTAGTAATGTTGAGCATTTTTTAAATGTATTTGTTTGCAGCATGTACGTTTTCTTTTGAGAAGTGTCTGTTCATGTTCTTCATCTATTTTTAATGAGGTTTTTTTTTTTGCTTGTTGAATTGTTTAAGTTCCTTAGAGATTCTAAATATTACTAATTTGTTGGCTGCACGATTTGCAAATATTTTCTCCCAGTCTGTAGGTTGTCTGTTTTCTTTGTTGATAGTTTCATTTGCTATGCAAAAGCTTTTCAATTTAATTATGTTTAATTTGTC